>NC_064827.1:27091134-27268634 GCF_024166365.1 Elephas maximus indicus | reverse complement strand
GGGGCAGTTCTACTCTGTCCTTCAGGGTCACGCTGAGTCAGGATCGACTCAACAGCAATGGGTTTGGTTTTGGGTTTCAGGCTATATATTATACCTTTTCCTAATACAGTAAAACATTATTTTGATGCTATGGTAGTGAGATATACAGAAAAATGTTAAGATTGGTATTGTTTCATGTTGACAATGAGGGAAAAATGTAACTGAAACAATAAAGTAAAAATCATAAAAAGCAAATGAAAGAAAACCAATTATTAACTCTGGCACGATATTTTCCAGTTGCAGTATAACAATGCTTAATAGCATTCTAGCCCACGTTCAGGTACTACAATCTGATCTCCTCTCAGCCAACTGGGCAATTAGTTGATGTCAAATTAAACAAAAACAAACCCACTGCTGTTCAGTCGATTCCAACTCATAGTGACCCCATAGGACAGAGCAGAACTGCCCCACAGAGTTTCCAAGGAATGCCTGGTGGATTCAAACTGCCAACCTTTTTGTTAGCAGCCATACCTCTTAACCACTACACCACCAGGGTTTTCTGATGCCAAACAGCCCCTGTCAATACTGGCCCCTCTGACTGGCCAAAAAACAAAGTTAAATAACTGACACATTTCCCCCTGTCTATGCTGGAAAACCATAGGAAATCCATCCAGCACTGCTAAAGAAAACAGAACTTTTTAGTTCCTCATGTGCAACTATTCCACATCACCATTAGATAATTCCTTCCAAAAGTTGACTCTTCATTGTCTCTACCTACTATTTACAGGAACTGTTGTGTCAAAGATACTCATTGTAGGATAAGTTAAATGGATATGGAACCAGTGCATACTATTTTTCACTTGTTCATTCAATAGACATTTATTGAGCTTAAACAGAACAATCACTGTAAAAGGCAGTGGAGACAAAAGGATGAGGCACCCTCCTTGCCCTCAAAGACCTTACAGTCCAGAGGGGAAGACAAGCAAGTAAAGCAATAAAGTTGAACACCTGCCAGTGCAGAGGTGCACCCAGCACAATTTCAAGGTTTTAGGAAAAGTTCGTAATAATCATTTTAGAACTGAGTCCAGAAGGTCTAGAAAGTGTTAAAAAGGTAGACAAACAATAAACCATGAAAATACATATGATAAATATTAAATAAAATTAATATCCTAGTTTCCAAAGAGAGGGATAAAAAATTTCACTAGTTCCCAAAAAGAGGAATAAACAAAATAATTAATTAACAAGGCTGTTTGAATGATAATAAATTTCTTACAAGGGTGTAAAAAGTAGGCACTGTCATACACTTATTAGATATTTTTCCCCAGTTGCCGTCAAGTCAGCTCTGACTCATGGCGACCCCATGTGTATCAGAATAGAACTGTACTCCACAGGATTTTCATGGCTGAATTTTCGGAAGCAGATTGCCAGGCCTTTCTTCTGAGGTGTGTCTTGGATGAACTAAAATTCCCAACCTTTCAGTTAGCAGCTGTGCATGTCAACCATTTGCACCACCCAGGGATTCCATGAGAAAGATAACTTAGTACAATTTTTCTAGAATGTAGTTTAGTACAGTATATTCAAAAGCCTTAGGTTCATAATCTTTGATGAAGGGAATTTCACTTTTAAGAATTCATCCTGAGGAAATAACTTGAGATGAGAATAAAGATATACAAATGAAAATGTTCATTAGAGCATTGGAATCAGAAGAAACAGAAAAGAGCTGGAGAAAAATGTAGAACAAAATTCAAACTCACAAAAAAGACCAGATTTACTGGTCTGACAGAGACTACAGAAACCCTGAGAGTATGACCCCCGGACACCCTTTTAATTCAGTACTAAAGTCATACCTGAGGTTCACCCTTCAGCCAAAGATTATACAGGCCCATAAAACAAACAATAATACACACAACTCAACCATATATACAAGACTAAATGAGCACACTAGCCCAGGAACAAGGACGAGAAGGTAGGAGAAAATAGGAAAGCTGGGCAAATGGAAATAGGGAACTCAAGGTCGAAAAGCAGAGACTGTTGACACGTCACAGGGTATGTGTATTGGTTAATGAGAAACTAATTTCCTCTGTAAACCTTCATCTAAAGTACAATTTAAATAAATAAGAAACAGAAAAAAAAAATTGAATTAAACATCCCAGAAGAGAGGGATGTTTAGCTTTAAAAAAAAAGGTACATTCCTATATTAGATTATCTGCAGTCAAATAAAATGTCTTGTAACATTTAATCATTTAAAATGACTGAGAAATTTTACAAGCAGGATACAAAATTTATATATTGTGTGACCCCAATTACATCATCTACATATTTTCCGCTATTGAATACCCTTTATACGCACACACAGACACAGCCACGTACAAGATTCAAAAGTGAAAGCCACTCTGAGTCTAAGACAGGCCTCCCTTAGGTCTTCTTCCACCATCATCTGTGGCTGAAAGAGAGACCAAGCACTGGGGCTAAGATCTAGTTTCCCTAGATAGCCTCACTTCTGTCTATAAAAGTCAAGAAGGAACCCTAGGCATATTTCTCTCTATCCCCAAATACATGGCCTTGCCACCACTATCTGAATTTAATTCATTAGGAATAATTTTATTATGCTTTTTATCTCTATTTATGTGAGTCAACATACAAGTCCTAAATCCCATGTCAGTTCTTGTGGAATATCATTCTCTAACAGTAATCATGAATTGTTTAAAGAAATGAAATATAGAAACCCAAAAATTAACATGAAAGATACTTGCAGATTTAAAGTGAAACTGAATAGACAGATTTGAAAAAGAACTAAACACAGAGCTGATGAGTTTACTGCCATTCTCTCATCTCACTATTTACCATTAGACACAGTTTGAACTTCTCGTTTTCTACTCCATATCCACTCACCTCTTTCATATTTTCCATCAGAACGTGTCTCTATACTACATTCTGAGTAATGTTGTCAAATCTATTCTCTCACTTTCTAATTCTCTATTTAACTCAGTAACTCCTTGTATGAGGCTAGTTTTATTATAAAAACGAGATAAATACAGTACAAGAAAATTAAATAACAGACCAATCTCCTTCATAGAGATTTAAAAAAAAAAAAAAAAGCTTTATCAGTAAAATGAATGAATGAGCCAGTATATAAAAGATTTGAATTGTCCCAGGTACTAAAAGATAAAACATTTGATGAAATTCTCCACTTATTCATAATACTGGGTTATCAGGTTCCTAAACCTGATAAAAGGGTATCTATAATAAACTTATAAACCCAGTGCCTAATATTATTCTCAACAGTGAAATATTAGAATTACCTTTAAAATTAGAAACAAGACACCAGCTCTCACAACGTGTATTTAGTTTTTTTGTATGGTAAAATATATAAAGATTGGTGTAATAGTATCTTAAGGAAAGAAACAAAACTTACATCATTTATAGATGATACGACTGTCTACACCAAAAACTCAAAGAATCTACCCTCCCCCCGCAAAAAAAAATACAATTAATGAGAGACTAGCAAGGTGGCTGGATATAAAATAAACATTCAAAAATCAATTTCCAAGAAAGAGAAAACGCAATAAAAATGCAAATAGCAAAACGAGAAACAAAATGTAAGCTACTCAGATACAAATCTAATAAAATATATCTATGGATAAAATTTCAGACTTTAAATACATTAAAGAAGACCTAAATTAAAGGAGATAAGGAATATTTATGGGCAAGGAGACTTAAAATGGTAAAGAAGTCGGTTCTCCTCAAATTAATCCCCAATAGGTTTTTCAGGGAACTTGATAGCTGGTTATAACATTATGCTGAAGATCAAAAGGTCAACAATATCCAAAGCATTGCTGAAGAAGAATAAGGTAAAGAGACTTGTCATATCAGTTATCAATACTTACTATAAAGCTGCAGTAATAAATACAGTGCAGTTTCAGAGATAAAATAAAATTACCCAGTGAAACTAAATACAGAGTCTAGAAATAGACCAATATAAATATGGACCCTCATATTCATGCAATGGAAACCCTGGTGGTGAAGTGGTTAAGTGCTACAGCTGTTAACAAAAAGGTCAGCAGTTCGAATCTACCAGGAGCTCTTTGGAAACTCTATGGAGCATTTCTACTCTGTCCTATAAAAAAATCAGGGTTGCTGTAAGTCAGAATCGACTTGAGGGCAACAGGTTTTGGTATACGTGAAATAATAGATATCAGAAGTGGCACTGCAGATCACTGAAAAAAAAGAGGGATTTTTAGCATGATACATAGTACTAAGAAATAGATATACAAAAAAATTAAACTGAATTTCCTCCTGTACACCAAACACAAAAATCAATTCCACACAGATTTAAGATTTATGTGAAGTCAGAACTATAACACTCCTGATGAAAATATAGGAAGATATCTTTCTGATTTCAGGGTAAGACAGGATTTCTTAAACAAGACAAAATATGCACCAACTATAAAAGAAAATATTGAGAAATTCAACTATATTAAAAATAACTTTTTCAAAATATATCATAGAATAAATGAAAAGAAAAAGAACAAATTAAAAGAAGATATGTGTAACACTTAAAACTGAGAGTTGAAACTGCTGGCTGATCTCCAACTTCAATTCCTCTTCTTCTTGGGTATGTATTCCCCAATCTTCTTTGCACTTACATAAGACATAGCCAAATAATTCAGTTCTAGCCAATAAAACTCAGGCAAAAGTGATGTGTACCACTTCTAGGCCCGATCTATAAAAACCTGCCAAACGTGAAGCTCTTTCCTCTTCTGGCTGACTTGGGTTGAGATGAGTCCAACACAACCTTGGGATTCCCATTTAAAGTTAATGGAAAATTGTTAAATGAGAACCAATTTACTGTGTAAACTTTCAACAAAAACAATATTTTTTTAAATAATAGTAATTAAGTTAGTGAATTCAGAAGATGAAAGAAGTCTAGGTCTCTAAATCACCGTTTGGAATTTAAAGCCCAAGTAGTACCCACATTTGGCTACTGTATAATTAAGAAACAAATTACTTCAAGCCACTGAGATAGAGATTTATCTATTACAGAAGCTAGTGTTATAATAACTGATAGAATTACCAACAAAAAATTAGTAACCAGGATAAAGAACTTCAACAAGAAGACAAACATTCTAGTGGGAAAACTGGCACAAGGCACAAAAAGTGTTTCATATAACACAACCATAAGATGCTCAAGCTCATTAGAAATCAAAGAAACACAAAATGAGACTACATGACATATCATTTTATCCTTTTTAAGACTGCAACTAAGGAGCCCTGGTGGTGCAGTGGTTAAAGTGCTCGGCTGCTAACCAAAAGGCAGGCAGTTTGAACCTACCAGCTGCTTCGCAGAAGAAAGATGCAGCAGTCTGCTTCTCTGTAAGATTTACAGCCTTGGAAACCCTGCAACTATGAAATTTACAATTTGGTACAGCAGCTTTAGGAAAACAATTTGGCATTTTCTTGTAAGCCTGAACATTTGCCAATCTAACATTTGCCAGGCAATTTCACTCTTAGCAATATATCCTAGAGAAAGTCTTGCACAGGTGTGTCAGGAGCCATTACAAGAAAGTTCATATCAGCAGTGTATAAAAATTCCTATAGCTTAAAAAAAAATCTAAATGTTAATAGACAAACTATAGTTTACTCATACAATAGATGGACACATAGCAGGTGAGAAGAGTTACAGCTACAACTCAACAACAATGAATTATTTTACAAATATAAAGTTCACAGAAAAAAACCTAGTTGCAGAGTACAATATACATAGAAGATTTTTTTTTTTTCAAGTTTAAACAAAGGCAATACTAAACAACATATTATTTAAGAAAAAATAGTTTTAACAAGCAGGAATTAAGAAATCCAGGATCGTGACGATGTTCAGTGAAACAAAGTAAGATACAACAGGGAATAATGAGGGTGGGGAGAGAAGAAGAGGGGAAATCGCTAACTAGATAGTAGACAAGTGTCAGCTTCAGTGAAGGGAAGGACAACACTCAATCAATAATAGGGGAAGTCAGCACAACTGGGCCAAAGCAAAAGCATAGAAGTTCCCTAGACCCATCCAAATGCTTTGAGGGACTAAGTAGCTGGGGCTGGGGTCTGGGGACCATGGTCTCGGGGGACATCTAGGTTACCTGGCATAACATAGTTTATAAAGAAAATGTTCTACATCCCACTTTGTTGAGTAGCGTCTGGGGTCTTAAAAGCCTATGACCGGCCATCTAAGATACGCCTGTCGGCCCCAGCCCACCCACAGCAAAGGAGAATGAAGAAAATCAAAGACACAAGGAAGATACTAGCCCAAAGGACTAAAGGACCACATGAATCACAGCCTCCACCAACCCGAGTCCAGAAGAACTAGATGGCGCCTGGCTACCAATAACAACCGCCCTGACAAGGATCACAACAGACAGTCCTGGACAGAGGAGAAAAAAAATGTAGAATGGAATTCACATTCACACAAGACGACCAGACTTACTGGTCTGACAGAGACTGGAGGAGCCCCCAAAACTATGGCCCCAGACACTCTGCTAACCCAGAAGGGAAACCATTCCCAAAATCCACTTTTCAGACAAAGATTATTACAGGACTATAAAACAAAAAGTAACACGTGAGGAAGGCGCTTCTTAGTTCAATCAAATATAAGAAACTAATTGAACAGCTTCTGCCCAAAAGCAGGACAAGAAGGCAGGAAGGGACAGGAACTGGATGAATGGACACAGGAAACCTGGGGTGGAAAGGGGGAAAGTGCTGTCTCATTGTGGGGATTGCAACCATTATGTTGCAAAACAATATGGGTATAAATTTTTGAATGAGAAATTAACTTGAGCTGTAAGCTTTCACCTAAAAAAAAAAAAAGAGAGAGAGAGAGAGAAAGGGGGAAAAAAAAAAGGTGTGAAGAGCAGAAAGATAGCAACAAGAATATTGGTAATAGTTGCAGGTGGATACATAACTTATAAATATCACATTTATTCTTTTGTATGTTTCAAATATTTTATCATAAAAAATTTAAAAAGAAAGTTAGAATGTAAGGGAAAATAACAATGAAAATTCTCTACAACTTAGGAAAGGAAGGGACAGAGTATCTGTGAAAAGAAAGAAGAATAAACAAGCCTGTGGTTAAAGTTCACAACTATTCTGTGGTCTGCTTTTAGCCACATGGAGTGCATCTTATTCAGAAATACAGTAAATTTAAAGCTTAGAGTTCCCTCTTGTCCTCTACTTCAAGATATTCCTCCAAGGCAAAAAAAAAAAAAAAAGGGTAATTCTGCATGAAAAAGATAAAACAATCACTCGGAGATAAGAACAGGCAGTCAGTCATTCAGAATTCAGCTAGTTAAGTGCAGGGTGTTAAGAAATCAAAGGTCACGGGTTTCGATCCCACATGAACCAATTTGCTTTGCCCTTTTCTATGGCATAGACTGTCAAGTAGCTCACCAATAATTCTGATTATAAACTGAATCAGGAAAAAGACAAGATAAATAACCAATACAGGGGGAAAAACACTCAAATTTATTAACATGAGGTAAGAAGTATCTTTTTTAAATAATAATATTAAGAGCTAATATTTATCACTCTAAATGCTTTCCATGCCTTCACTCATGTAATCTTCATAATATTCCTTTGAGGTAGGTGCTGTTTTACAAATGAGAAAATTGATACTTAGAGAAGGTAAGCAACTTGCCCAAGGTCACATAGATAAATGATGAGTCTGTGATCCAAACCCATGCATTGCAGCCGGACTTCAGAATTTATGCTCTTCTCTACTAGTCTGTAAAAATCCCAAAAAATCACAAAGAAAAAGAATCTCATTATAAGCATTTAAAAAAAAATAAATCAGGGATATGAAACATGAAAGAATGAAATGACCCTATCATTTCCCCTCAACTGTATATTTCACATGCCACGCAGTCTCTTGCTTACCAAAGTATCGTCAGTCAAAACAAGGACAGGGACCGACTGCGGAACAGACTATCAATTACTCATACGCAAGTTCAAGCTGAAGCTACAAAAAATTAGGGTAAGTCCATAACAGCCAAAATATGACCTTGAGTATATCCCTCCTGAATTTAGAGACCATCTCAAGAATAGACTTGACGCACTGAACACTAATGAACACCAGACAAGTTGTAGAATGACATCAAGGACATCATATATGAAGAAAGTAGAAGGTCATGAAAAAGACAGGAAAGAAAGAAAAGACCAAAATGGATGTCAGAAGAGATTCTGAAACTTGCTCTTGAACATACAGTAGCTAAAGCTAAAGGAAGAAATGATGAAGTAAAAGAACTGAACAGAAGATTTCAAAGAGTGGCTCGAAACGACAAAGTAAGGTATTGTAACGAAATGTGCAAAACCAAGAGTCAGATAACCAAAAGAGAAGAATATGCTTGGCATTTTTCAAGATGAAAGAACTAAAGAAAAAATTCAAGCCTCGAGTTGTAATACTGAAGAATTCTATGGGCAAAATGGAAACCCTGGTGGTGTAGTGGTTAAGGGCTTTGGCTGTTAACCAAAAGGTCGGCAGTTTGAATCCACCAGGCGCTCCTTGGAAACCCTATAGGGGCAGTTCTACTCTGTCCTTTAAGGTCACTGTGAATCAGAATTGACTCAACAGCAACAGGTTTTTTGTTTTTTTTTTAATGGGCAAAATACCGAATGATGCAAGAAACATCAAAAGAAGATGGAAGGAATACAGAGACTCACTGTACCAAAAAGAATTGCCCCATATTCAATCATTTCAGGAGGTAGCATTTGATCAAGAATCAGTATTAGTGAAGGAAGAAGTCCACGCTGGACTGAAAAGGTATTGGTGAAAAACAAGGTTCCGGGAATTGACTGCATACCAATTGAGATGTTTCAACAAATTGGTGCAGCACTGGAGATGCTCATTTGCCTATGCCAAGAAATCTGGAAGAAAGCTACCTGCCCAAACGACTGGGAGAGATCCATATTTGTGCCCATTTCAAAGAACGTGATCCAACGGAATGCCAAAATTATTTTGAAAAATATCATTAATATCAAACAGAAGTAAAATTCTCCTGAAGATCATTCAAAAGCAGTTACAGTAGTACATTGACAAGGAACTGCCAGAAATTCAAGGCGGATTCAAAAGAGGACGGGGAACCAGGGATACCATTACTGATGTCAGATGGATCTTGGCCGAAAGCAGAGAATACCAGAAAGAGGCCTACCTGTGTTTTACTGACCATGCAAAGGCATCTGACTGTGTAGATCACAACAAATGGGAACTGCAGAATACGTAATTATACTCATAAGGAAACTGTACACAGACCATGAAGCAGTCACTGCAACAGAACAAGGGCATACCACGTGGTTTAAAGCGAGGAAAGGTGGGCGTCAGGGTTGCATCCTTTCACCGTACTCATTCTAAATGCATGCTGAGAAAATAATTTGAGAAACTGGATTACATGAAGAAGAATGCTGCATAAGAATTAGAGGAAGGCTCATTAACAACTTGCGATACGCAGGTGACACAACCTTGCTTGCTGAACGTGAAGAGGATTTGAAGCTCTTATTGAAGATCAAAGACCACAGCCTTCAGTAGAGTACAGCTCAACACAAAGAAAACAAAAATCCGCACAACAGGACCAACAACATTATAAACAAGGAAAAGACTGAAGTCGTCAAAGATCCGTTTTATTTGGATCCACAATCAACAAGCACAGAAGCAGAAGTCAAGAAATCAAATGACATATTGCATTGGGCAAATCTTGTTCAAAAGGCCTCTTTTGTTAAAAAGCACAGATGTCACCTGAAAGAATAAAGGGCACCTGATCCAAGCCATGGTATTTTCAATTGCCTTATGTACATGCAAAAGCTGGATAATGACTAAGGAAGACCAAAGAATTGATGCCTTTGAATTACAGCGTTGGCAAAGAATATCGTATATACCATGGACTGCCAAAGGAACGAACATATTATGTCTTGGAAGAAGTACAGCCAGAATGTTCCTTAGAAGTGAGGATAGAGACTTCACCTCACTTACTTTGGACATGTAATCAGGAAGGACGAGTCCCTGGAAAAGGACATAATGCCTCGTAAAGTAGAGAATCAGTGAAAAAAAGGAAGACTCTGAATGAGATGGACTGACACAGTGGCTGGCAATAATAGGTTCAAGCATAACAATGATTGTGAGAATGGCACAGGACCAGGCAGTGTTTCATTCTATTGTACATAGGGTCGCTGTGAGTTAGAACCCCACTCGACTGCAACTAACAACTGAACCTAACAGCCATTTCCCCTCAACTGTATATTCCACTTGCCACGTAGTCTCTTGATAGCCAAAGTGTGATCCCTGGATGCAATAGCATCACCTGGAAGCATGACAGAAATGCAGAATTTCAGGCCCCTCTCCAGTCCTACTGAATCATAACCTGTTTTATAACAACCCCTCTCCCTCTGCCCCATGACCTGGATACATAATAAAATGTGAGAAGCACCATTGTCAATATCCAGAACACACCACATACTTTCTCACTTCTTGGACTATGCCAATATGCTTCCAACAAGAAACTCCTAAACAACTTTCAAACTCTCATGCCACTTTCCATTATGGAAGCTTTGGCAACCTCCCTCCATAAGCACACTCCCTGCAAAGCTTCTCTCCACCAAGTCCCTGCTTTACTCACCCTCCCGTTAAAGGACATTTTATAACAATTATTTTCCTATCTGTATCCCCATCTGCGAGATTCATAAGGGCAGACAGTTTGTTATTCATCTTTGTATCCCTTGCCACTGAAGGTAGTTCCTAGAATACATTAAAAAAAAAAATACATTTAGTACTGTAAATATTTACTATGTAACTAAATAATACGTAGGATGATAGAAGGGTAGATGGATGAAGAGATGAGTAGAGTTAGATTGAATCTTGAAGATTTATAGTACTGACAGGACAAAAGATACATTACTAATTGGTAAAAATCCATTTCTTCCCATTCCTACTAAGCCAAAACAAACGACAACAACAAAAAAAAACCTAAACCAGTTGCCATGGCATCAACTCCAACTCATGGTCACCCCATATTTCAAAGAATTGTGTTCTACAGAATTTCCAATGGCTGCAAGCTTTTGGAAACAGACTTACAGGTCTTTCTCTTCAAGTCATCTTTGGGTGGATTTGAACCATCAACATATTGGTTAGTAGCCCACCCAGGGACTCCTCCGTCCCCACTGCTACTTCCCTAATTCAGGGCTTCGGCTCTTTCCTCTATGTAACCGCAGTGTCATCTTAGCTGCTAAGAGAACTATTACAGTGATCTTGTCTCAGAAAATGGCAACTCCATTCACCCAAGTGTTTAGGCCTGGAAATCTTGGCTTCGTTTTTAATTCTTCCCTTCTCACACTTCATATTTAAGCCATCATCAAATCTTGTGGACTCTACCTTTGAATTATTTCCAGCATCCAACCACTCTTCACAACCTACCCCAAGCACCTGAAACATATGAGTTTTATCTGGACTATTACAACAGCCTTTTAAATTGGTCTCCCAGTTTGCACCCTTGTCACCCTAGAGTATCTTTTCTGCCCTGCAGTTAGGGTGGTCCTTTAAAAACATTAAGTTAAATCTTATCACTCTTCTGATTAAAACACTCCAATAGGTACCATCTCACTCTACTACTTATAAGACTGTAATGGCTTCCCATTCAGAGTAAAAGCTAAGTCCTCATAGTGGCCTAACAAGGCCCTAGTAGCTCTGGCCCCATGGCTACTTCTCTGAGGTCACTCAGCTCTCACTCCTCCTCTCATAGCTCTCTCTGATCTAGCCTCACTGGCCTCCATCCTAGGCAAGCTCCTGCTTCATGAGCTTTGCACTTGCTCTCTTTGCTTGAAATGATCTTCCTTCAGATATCTGAATCGCTCACTTTGTATTTCTTCTCAAATGTTATACTGGATCAGAATGGTGTTCTCTCACCACCATACATAAAATAGCAACATCCATCGCCACCATGCTCTATCTCACGTATGCGACATTATTTTTCTTCACACTTTAGTACATGACACATGCTCCGTGAACGCAAAGACCTTATTTTGTTCCCTAATGTTTACGCATCACCAAGAATAGTGCCTAACACACAGTAAACCCAAAATCCAAACCAGATGCCATCGAGTCAGTTCCGACTCATGGCAATCCCACTGTGTAAGAGTAGAACCGTGCTCCATAAGGTGTTCAACGGCTACATTTTTGGAAGTATATCACCAGGCCCTTCTTCCAATAACACATAGTAGGCCCCACAATAATTATTTGTGAAATCGAATTTTTCTAAAACAAAGTCATCATATCATTCTGTTTAAATCACTTCAAAAGTTTCCCGTTTTATATAACGTAGAATCTAAATTTCTTAATATGAATATAAAGCCCTACTTCTCCTGCTGACTTAACACTTACCCGATGCCTTTTCCGCCCTGCCACAATACAACCACATTCTCTATAGTACAAAGTTAGTGAAATGCATTCCATTCTTCCTAGTTACCATACACTCTCCCACCTCTGGGCCCTTGTACATGCTGTCATCTGGCCTATAACTGTTTTCCTCACCCTGCTTTGATCGGTTAACTTCTATACATTCTTCTGGTCTCAATTACAATGTCCTTTTTTCTAAATCCCAAAGTCTGAAGTAGACTGCAACTTCAGGATGCTCAAATATCACCCTATATTTTGAACTATTAATGCACTATGTTGTAAGTATGATTTATTTCTTGAAATTTCCCTTCTAAGATTTTTGCAGTCAGGGAGGAGGACAGCTTCACAGTTTTAACTCCAGCACTCAGTATAATGTCTGGTCCATAACTGGCACACAGTAGAGAGTTGTGAAATTAATAGTTTGAAAAAAAATTAAAAATATGTAGATTGGCAAAGATAATGTAAACCAAACCCAAGCCAAACCCACTGCCTTGAGTCAATTCCAACTAATAGCAACCCTATAGGACAGAGAACAACTGTCCAGTAGGGTTTCCAAAGAGTGGCTGGTAGATTCAAACTCATGACCTTTTTTGGTCAGCAGCCTTAGCTCTCAACCACTGTGCCACCAAGGCTCCCAAAAGGTAAATAACTATTAAATAATTCTAAGACATTTTTTTTCTTCTGAGATTTTCTAGCTCCTTACTTTCAATATGGAATCCTCCCAAATAGCAAATCAATTAAGTGATTCCAGATAAATTTTACCTTTCTTCCAAAACCTTAACAAACATTTCCTTTTGCTTCTATCACTGGTTCTAATTTGTATTTTTCACCCTTACTCCCAAATCTCTTCATACAGGCCAGCTTCTGGGATTATTTGCCCAGCATACCGATTGAATAGGTATATTCAATATTCTTCTCCAACACCACAATTCAAAGGCATCAGTTCTCTTCCTTATTCATCATCCAGCTTTCACATGCATAGGAGACGACTGAAAACATCATGGCTTGGGTCAGGTGCTCACCTTATTCTTCAAGGTGACACCTTTGCTTTTCAACACTTTAAAGAGGTCTTTTGAGCTGATTTGCCCACTGCAATGAGTCTTTTGATTTCTTAACTGCTGCTTCAATGGCTGTTGATTATGGATCCAAATAAAGTGATATTCTTGACAACTTCATTCTTTTATCTGTTTATCATGATGTTGCTTATTGGTCCAGTTGTATGAAATTTTGTTTTCCTTATGTTGAGGTGTAATCCATGCTGAAGGCTGTGGTCTTTGATATCCACCAGTAAGTGCTTGAGTCCTCTTCACTTTCAGCAAGCAAGGTTGTGTCATCTGCATAACAACTTTTGACATGCAGATGACATCTTTGCTTTTCAACACTTTAAAGAGGTCTTTTGCAGCAGATTTGCCCAGTGCAGTGCATCTTTTGATTTCTTGACTGCTGCTTCCATGGCTGTTGATGGTGGATCCGAGTAAAATGAAATCCTTGACAACTTAATCTTTTCCCCATTTATCATGATGTTGCTTATTGCTCCAGTTGTGAAGATTTTTGTTTTCTTTATGTTGATGTGAATTCATACTGAAGTCTGTGGTCTTTGATCTTCATCAGTAAGTACTTTAAGTCATCTTCACTTTCAGCAAGCAAGGTTGTGTCATCTGCGTATCAAAGGTTGTTAATGAGTCTTTCCCAACTCCTGATGGCCGATTCTTCTTCTTACAGGCCAGCTTCTGGGATTATTTGCCCAGGATACCGATTGAATAGGTATAATGAAAGGATACAACCCTGACACACACCCTTCCTGACTTTAAACCAAGCAGTATGCCCTTGTTCTGTTCGAACAACTGCCTCTTGATCTTGTACAGGTTCCTTATGAGCAGTATTGTATTGGAATTCCCATTCTTCGCAATGTTATCCATAATTTGTTATGATCCACACATTCAAATGCCTTTGCATAGTTAAAAAAAAAACACAGGTAAACATCTATCTGGTATTCTCTTTGAGCCAGGATCCATCTGACATCAGCAATGATACCCCTGGTTCCACGTCCTCTTCTAAATCCAGCCTGAACTTCTGGCAGTTCCCTGTTGATATACTGCTGCAGCTGCTTTTGAATGATCTTCAGCAAAATTTACTTGTATGTGATATTAATGATATTGTTCGCATTCAGTGAGATCACCTTTCTTTGGAATAGGCATAAATACGGATCTCTTTTAGTCAGTTGGCCAGGTAGCTATCTTCTAAATTTCTTGGCATAGATGAGTGAGTACTTTCAGCACTGCATTCGTTTGTTGAAACATCTTGATTGGTATTCCATCAATTCCTAGAGCCTTGTTTTCCGCCAATGCCTTCTGTGCAGCTTGGACTTCTTCCTTCCGTACCATTGGTTTCTGCTCATATGGTATCTCCTGAAATGGCTGAATGTGAGCCTATTATTTTTGGTATAGTGATTTTGTGTATTCCTTCCATCTTTTTTTTGATGCTTCCTGAGTCATTTAATATTTTCCCCATAGAATACTTCGACATTGAAACTCAAGGCTTAAATTTTTTCTTCAGTTCTTTCAGCTTGAGAAATGCAGAGCGTGTTCTTCCCTTTTGGTTTTCCATCTTCAGGTCTTTGCATGTGTCATTATAATACTTCACTTTGTCTTCTCGAACTGCCCTTTGAAATCTTCTGCTCAAATCTTTTACTTCATCACTCTGTCCTATAGGGTCCCTATAAGTTTGATTTGACCTGACAGCACTGGGTTTGGTTTCCTTTTGGTTCTAGTTTACCAAGCATGAGGTCCTTCTCCAGGGACTGGTCCCTCCTGATAACATGTCCAAAGTACGTAAGATGGTCTTGCTACCCTTGCCTCCAAAGAGCTTCTGGCTGCATTAATTCCAGGACAGATCTGTTCATTCTTCTGGCAGGCCATGGTATAGTCAATATTCTTCACCAACACCATAATTCAAAGGCATCAACTCTTCCGTCTTCCTTATTCACCGTCCTGCTTTTGCATGCATATGAGGTGATTGAAAATACCATGGCTTGGGTCAGGCACACCTCAGTCCTTATATTTTTTTTTCTTTTTAACACTATAAAGAGGTTTTTTTTACAGCAGATTTGCCCAATGCAATACACCACTTGATTTCTTGACTGCTGCTTCCATGGGCATTGATTGTGGATCCAAGTAAAATGAAATCCTTGACTTCAATCTTTTCTCCATTCATCATGATGTTGCTTATTGGTCCAGTTGTATGAATTTTTGTTTTGTTTATGTTGAGGTGTAATCCATAGTGAAGGATGTAGTCATTGATCTTCATCAGTAAGTGCTTCAAGTCCTGTTCACTTACAGCAAGCAAGGTTGTGTCATCTGCATATCACAGGTTGTTAATGCGTCTTCCTCTAATCCTGATGTCCTCTTCTTCTTCTTCGTATAGTCCAGCTTCTCAGCTTATTTTCTCAGCACGTATTTAGTGAAATGGGTATAGTGAAAGGCTACAACCCTGACACACACTCTTCCTGACTTTAAACCACTCAGTATTCCCTTATTTTGTTAGAACAACTGCCTCTTGATCTACGCACAAGTTCTACATGAGCATAATTAAGTGTTCTGGAATTCCCGTTCTTCTCAATGTTACCCATAATTTGTTAAGATCTACACAAATCCCTTTGCACAGTCAATAAAATGCAGGTAAACATCTTCCTGATATTCTCTGCTTTCAGCCAAGATCCACCCAACAGCAGCAACGATATACCTTGTTCCAAGTCCTATTCTGAATCCAGTTTGAATTTGTCAGTTCCTTGTCTATGTACTGCTGCAACCATTTTTTAGTTATCTTCAGCAGAATTTTACTTTTGTGTAACATTAACAATATTGTTTGATAATTTCTGCATTCTGCTGTATCACCTTTCTTTGGAATGAGTACATTCCAGTCAGCTATTGTGGTGTAATAAATTATTAAATATGGCCTTTCTAGCCTTTGTCTTGTAACTCCCACCGAGGTGACTGCTCAGGACTGAGTGATAGGGTAATTGTAACCCACCATGTAGACTGATCAGTTTTGCCATCGCCCGAGGCTTGAAATGAGCCATCCCAGAGGCAGGAAAAAGAAGAGCCCACCACCACCAAGGAAGGAAAGAGCGGCAGGAAAGGCCTGCAAGAGATGCCGCAGTGGACTTCTGGGCCCATGAAGCGAGAAAGCTGAATACCTCTGGGCAGAGGCAATGGGTCAGGGAGAGGTGTGCCTGCAAGCACAGATGAAAAGAGGCTGTCCTAATGGAAGAACTGTATCCTGAGTGTTCCTGAGCCTGAATTGTAACCTGTTACTTCCCTAATAAATCCCATAATCCTGAGTATGGTCTGTGAGTTCTGTGTGGCCATTGCAATGAATCATTAAACCCAGCAGAGAAGTAGAAAATGCTGTAGGAAGGTCAGTTGGTGTCAGAATTGGTAAAGTTGGTAAAGGTGGTGGAGAGGGAAGGCATGTCCGACCACTCCCTCACAGAATCAGCCTGGGGCTATTGATCTTGATTCTCCTACCTAATTGTGAAGTTAGAGGTTAGACACCTCCTCCATGTCATTTTTACAGATGGCCATGTAGTTTCAAAACATAAGGGCCAATAAAGGGTTAGTAGTGAAATCTTAGTATATTCCTGGCTATTTGTGATGAAATAAAACTGTTATTGTTGTTAAGTGCTCACGAGTTGGTTCCGACTCACAGAAACCCTACATACAACAGAGCTAAACACTTCCCGGTCCTACGCCATCCTTACAATCATTGTTACGCCTGAGCTCATTGTTGTAGCTACTGTGTCAGTCCACCTCGTTGAGAGTCTTCCTCTTTTCTGCTGACCCTGTTCTTTGCCAAGCATGATGTCCTCCAGGGACTGGTCCATCCTGACAACATGTCCGAAGTATGTAAGATGCAGTCTCGCCATCTTTGCTTCTAAGGAGCATTCTGGTTATACTTCTTCTAACACAGATTTGTTCGTTCCTTTGGCAGTCCATGTTACATTCAATATTCTTCGCCAACACCACAATTCAAAGCCATCAATTCTTCTTCGGTCTTCCTTATTCATTGTCCAGCTTTCACGTGCATATGATGCAAATGAAAATATCATGGCTTGGGTTAGGCGCACCTTAGTCTTCAAGGTGACATCTTTGCTTTTCAACACTTTAAAGAGGTCCTTTGCAGCAGATTTGCCCAATGCAATGTGTCTTTTGATTTCTTGACTGCTGCTTCCATGGCTGTTGATCATGGATCCAAGTATAACAAAATCCTTGACAACTTCAATCTTTTCTCCGTTTATCATGATGTTGCTCATTGGTCCAGTTGTGAGGACTTTTGTTTTATGTTGGGGGTGCAATCCATACTGAAGGCTGCGCTCTTTGGTTTTCATTAGTAAATGCTTCAAGTCTTTTTCACTTTCAGCAATCGAGGTTGTGTCATCTGCATAACGCAGGTTGTTAATGAGGCTTCCTCCAATCCTGATGCCCCATTCTTCTTCATACAGTCCATTTTCTTGGGTTACCTGCTCAGCATACAGATTGAATACGTATGGTGAAAGGATACAGACCTGATGCACACCTTTCCTGACTTTAAACCAATCAGTATCCCCTTGTTCTCTCCAAACAACTGCCTCTTGATCTATGTAAAGGTTTCTCATGAGCACAATTAAGCGTTTTGGAAGTTCCATTTTTCGCAAAGTTATCCATAATTTGTTATGATCCACGCAGTCAAATGCCTTTGCATAGCCAATAAAACACAGGTAAACATCCTTCTGGTATTCTCTGCTTTCAGACAGGATCTATCTGACATCAACAATGATATCCATGGTTCCACATCCTCTTCTGAAACCGGCCTGAATTTCTAGCAGTTCCCTGTCAATATACTGCTGCAGCCGTTTTTGAATGATCTTCAGCAAAATTTTGCTTGTGTGTGGTATTAATGATATTGTTGTATAATTTCTGCATTTGGTTGGATGCCTTTCTTGGGAATAGGCATAAATATGGATCTCTTCCAGTCAGTTGGCCAGGAAGCTGTCTTCCATATTTCTTAGCATAGATGAGTGAGCACCTCCAGGGCTGCATCTGTTTGTTGAAACATCTTAATTGATATTCCATCAACTCCTGGAGCCTTGTTTTTCGCCAATGCCTTCACTGCAGCTTGGACCTCTTCCTTCAGTACCATCGGTTCCTGATCATATGCTACCTCTTGAAATGGCTGAATGTCAGCTAATTCTTTTTGGTATAACAATTCTGTGTGTTCCTTCCACCTTCTTTTGATGCTTCCTGAATCATTTAATATTTTCCCCACAGAATCTTTCACTATTGCAACACGAGACTTGAATTTTTACTTCAGTTCTTTCAGCTTGAGGAACGCCGAGCGTGTTCTTCCCTTTTGGTTTTCCATCTCCAGCTCTTTGCACATGTCATTATAATACTTTACTTTGACTTCTCGAGCCGCTCTTTGAAATCTTCTATTCAGTTCTTTTCCTTCATCACTTCTTCCTTTTACTTTAGCTGTTCAATGTTGGTGATCAAGTTTCAGAGTCTCCTCTGACATCCATCCACCTTGCTCTTTTCTTTCTTTCTTGTCTTTTCAATGACCTCTTGCTTTCTTCATGTATGATATCCTTGATGTCATTCCATAGCTCGTCTGGTCTTCAGTCACTAGTGTTCAATGTGTCAAATCTATTCTTGAGATAGTCTCTAAATTCAGGTGGGATATACTGAAGCTCATATTTTGGCTCTTGTGGACGTGCTCTGATTTTCTTCAGTTTCAGCTTAAGTTGCATATGAGCAATTGATGGTCTGTTCCATAGTCAGCCCCTGGCTTTGTCCTGACTGATGATATTGAGCTTTTCCATCGTCTCTTGCCACTGATGTAGTCAGTTTGATTCCTGTGTGTTCCAACTGGTGAAGTCCATGTGTATAGCCACCATTTATGTTGGTGAAAGTAGGTATTTGCAATGAAGAACGCATTGGTTTTACAAAATTCTATTATTACCCTAAATGATATTTAAATATTCTTAGATCTTCATATCAATCTCACTTTTCAAAGTATTTACATTTTAATGTGTACTTATTTATTGAGAAGCCTCTTGATTTCTACATATAAAAATCCATGGCCTTGAAGTCAATACTTTAAAAAGAGAGCTGTTATAGAGAGGACATAATATTTATGAAAAATAGGGTTAACCATTCCTACTCAGATTTTTTTAATCTATTTTAAACACTATTCTGTGTAGATCTAACTTTTTTAAACAAAGCTTTATAATTTATGGAAACCCTGGTAGCGTAGTGGTTAAGTGCTACAGCTGCCAACCAAAGGGTCGGCCGTTTGAATCTGCCAGGTGCTCCTTGGAAACTCTATGGGGCAGTTCTACTCTGTCCTATAGAGTCGCTATGAGTCAGAATTGACTCAACGGCACTGGGTTTGGTTTTTTGGGTTTTTTTTATAATTTATAAAATTAGTAAAAACAGTAGTAATCAATGTTCCTCAGTAATACTCACTCTTGATCATTACTCTATGTTCATAGAAACAAAGCTATAATTCCACAGAATTTCAGAAGAGTTTAACAAATACTCAAAACATAAGATTTATACTTTAAAAGTTTTAACATTAACAGAAGTAAGTCTCCAAATTGACTGGAAGTTCTTTGAAGGCAGGAATCATTTGTGTGGTACAGCTGTTAGTCTTCATTTGCTAATGAATAATCCATTGCATTTGTATAGAAAGTTGAGCCAAAATTTTTACTTCAGAAACATTTATAAGTCATTAAGCCAATACAGTTTTCATTTAAATTAGCAGATCTTTTGTCACTGTCCTTGGTTTACCAGAAATAGAATGTTTTGGTAAAATAATCATTCAAGTTAATATCATCCTTGCCTGTACAGCATACATGAATTATAAATTTTGAAAGACTGAGGAACAAAATAAATATACCTAACACATACTCAGTTTCGCTTTATTGAATCAAGATCTGAAGATCATCATACCAACACGCAATCCTCCACTGACAGATGGGTGGTAGCAGGGGATGCAGTGCATACGTGTTACATAAAAATACAAAATTTTAGAAAAAATTTTATTTGATTAGAAGATTTAATTGTTTTAAATGGAAACACCTTTAAGTCCTCATGGGTTATACAAGTTTGATTAATTTTCAATGCAAATTTATTAAATCAATCAAGTGCAGTACATACAACAAAGTACGTCATAGAATGTAGTTCATTCATAGATAAATCTACTTAGTATCATGGTGTAGGAAAGCGTTCCAAATAAACCATTTGTTTTGAATGTTAAATTTTATCCTTTCTAGCTTTTTCTATAGTTCAGTACATTTTTGTAGTTATTTTTTTTCCTTTGGCTTATTTTATTTCTAAAAAGTTATATTTTCCTGTTTATCTTTATTTGCTTATGTATTTTGAGGACATTTTTGTTTATTAATGTAAAATTTTAAGATGATGAATTTTCTTCTGAGCACTGTTTTAGCTGCATCCCACAGGTTCTCATATGTAGTGTTTCCTCCTTTATTATTATTTTCTAAGTATTCCATTTGATTTTCTCTTTGAAAACTTTATTTAAAGACAAAGCTTGGTTCTTACATTTATAAGTGGTGGTAGATCTTTCAGTTTTCTGGTTTTTGTAGTTTCTGTTTCTTTTGCATTGTGAGTCAAAGAATGTTTCCACTTTTTAATATTTCAGTTTTCTTTATGAATTAATGACCATTGCTATTAACAATTCATAGGCATTTAGAAAGGTGATGTATTCCTTCTTGTCAAAGCTGAAAGTCTGACACAAATGAATTATAACTGTATGTTAAAACTTATATATGGTCATCTCTGCGCACATGTCCACATGATATGCTAAGAGGATGAAATAAAAATCTTTTCCTACTAATTGGATCTCCTACATTTACTAAAATTGTATTCCCTGAGTTTTTTTGACCTATCTTACACAAACCCATCTGTGAAGAGAAAAAGAGAGAATACTTTGTAATGGATATTCATAGTCAATGCCTGTTCATGAGAAAAGCTTTCATCAAACTATGAATAGGTGGAGCTTCCTTAATGTGATACAGGGTATTTACCAAAAAAAAATTCATAGCAAACCTCATATGTAATGTGAAATACAGTAAAGTTCAAAAACAAGCAAAACTATGATGACAGAAGTTAGAAGGCTTACCTTTGGGGGGTGGTAGTGGCTGATCAGGAGCATGAAGGAGGATTAGGATCATGAGGACATTGGTAATATTCTCTATCCTGATATGGATGGTATTTATACGGCTGTATTCACTTTATGGAAATCCTGGTGCCATAGTGGCTTAGAGCTATGTCCACTAACCAAAAGGTCAGCAGTTTGAATCCACCAGGTATTCCCTGGAAACTCTATGGGGCAGTTCTACTCTGTCCTATAGGGTCGCTATGAGTCAGAATCAACTTGTCAGCAACTGGTTTCGTTTGGGGGTTTGTTTTTTTTTTTGTTCACTTTTCGGAATCGACTAGACGGCACTGGGTCTGGGTTATAAAACTTCATTAAGCTATATACTTTCAGTTTGTATACTTTACTATGTGTATGTTGTACTTCAATAGAACTATTTACAAAATATTTCAACGCTGTTTTCATCAAGCTTTAAAACTTATCCTAAAAGTTATATTTAAGAGACAAATACCAAAACAGCTGTTGTTTCCATTTTTAGTTGCCATTCATTTGATTCAAACTCAAGGCAAAATAGCAAAGACACTTTACAAAGCAGTAAGGATACAGGAGTACAATCACCAAATACAAAGACGAGTTATAAAGCCATACTTATTATGACAATGTACTATTGTGCAGGAATACAGAAAATACAAAACTCAGAAAAAAATCCAAAATATACTGATTATTTATTTATTTATTTATTTATTTATTTATTTATTTATTTATTTATTTATTTATGATAGATATGACACAGGTGGCCCAGCACTACACTGGAGAAAAGTGGGATCGTTCAATAGTTGAGCTGGAAATACTGGTTACTATTTGGGAAAAAATTGAAATAAAAGCAAATTCTTAACTTACGCTATACACAAAAAACAATTCTGAATGAATTAGGAATATGAATGACAAAAGCAAATCTTTAAAACTTTTTGAATAAGAGGTTCAAATCTTTCCGTCTTTGGGTAGGGAAGGGTTTATTAAATGAGATACCAAGGCACAAACCATAAAAAAATTAATTTGTCTAAATTATTAAGAATTTCTGTTCATCAAACGATACCTTAAAGAAAAGGAAAAAACAAGGCATACGTGGAGATATCTGCCACACATTTAATTTACTAAGGATTAGTATCAACAACATATAAGGAACTTTTACAAATCAATAATTTGAAAAAATTCAATACATGAATACACAAAAGACATGAATAGACATTTTGCAGAAGAGGACACACATTTGGATAATCCTCATTTTGAAGAGACGCCCTATCAGCAATACGTATACCAAGACCAAAACCAGATAGTATTTTATATACATTCAGTTGCAAAAAATTAAGAAGTCTGACAATATGAAGTGTTAGGAAAAGGGAGAATCAACCAGATCTCTCGTTGGTGGCAGTATAATTGCTAAAACCACTTTGAAAAACAATTTATCAATATCTTGTAAAAGTAACGTTTTCATATTCTAAGACCCAGAATTTCTACTTCTAGATACATGCCCCCACAAAAACATAAGCATGTGTGTACCAAGAGGCATGTACAAAAATGTCAACTGCAGAATTATTCATAATAGCTAAGAACTGGAAATAACGCAAATGCTTAGCTATAAGAGAACGGACAGGTAGTTATATCGCATATGTTAAACCAGTGAAAATAAACAGCTACACCAAATAACATAGATGAATCTTGTAAAATAATGAGTCAAAAATGCCAAATCTCAGGCAACAACACATACTACCATACCCGTGTTATAAATGGCACCAACTAAGCAATATAATGCTTTCTCATAAATTCGTATATGATAGATTTCTTTTTTAATGATTAAAATGACAAACGTATTTTAGTGGTTACCTCTGGTAAGAGAATCAGAGTATCATAGCGAGTCATGATCCAAATTTTATGATTAATCTAATTCTGTGTACCTGATGTCCCAAAAAAATACAATATAATGCAATGCAATACAAATTTAAAAGTTGTATTCAGATGGAGTTGTTAGCAAGGCAGAATGTGCTGGGTTCAGAATTTACTGCTGAAGAAACCTTAAATACTTGAATACCCAAGTACTTGGTTGTATTAATTCCATTTCTAAACTAAATTATTAAATTCTAGATTTAAAGAAATACAACAAACTTATAGAAATCTATTGTTGAAAAGACATTGAGAGCTGAAAGCTGCCTTGAAGATTATCTAAAAGAAGGATATTTGAACATTTTCTATATGCCAAGCTCTGCACTTGACATGCGTAACCTCTGATCCTCAAAAAACCTCATGCCGTATATACCACTAACATCGATATTTTCACAGATGAGAACACTTTGGCAAAACGGTTAAGAAATTCGTTCAAGTTTACAAAGCTCATGGGAAGAGCTTTAATTTGATCCTAGGTTTACATGAATACAGAACTTGCATTTTATGTATATGCTTACACAACATATTAATAGCACTGGAAGTAGCTTGAAAGGTCAAATGGCCTGTCCAAAATCATATATCAAGCAAGTGGCAGAATGGGGAGCAAGAGTTATTAAATATCATATACCAGGCATTGAAGCCAGTGCTTTATGAGGCTCCCTATTCAATGCTCTATCCATTCCATTACCTTATTTCATTAGAAAGTCTCAATATAGGCATAATCTATTAATCTGCTCTGAAATAATGTATATCAGCCAAAGACTTATCACAAGATAGTACACTGCACATACCCTATATTGCTACATGTATTTCTATGTGAATCTGTATTATATATGATACGCACTTCTACAAAGAGTATAAAATAGTACAATAAAAAATTATCTGCCACAATTTGTATTATAATATATACACATATATTTAAAATTTTCATGTTTCAGTCAACTGTAGATGATTTAATTCAATATTACACAGGGGGAAAGAGCTGTGGTGGCACAATGATTAAATGCTCGACTGCTAACCAAAAGGTCTGCGGTTTGAACCCACCAGCCACTCTGTGGGAGAAAAACGTGGCAGTCTGCTCCACAGATTACAGCTTTGGCCAACCCTATGGAGCAGCTCTATTCTGTCCCATAGGGTCTCTATGAGTCAGAATCAACTCGACAGCAAGGGATTTGGTTTTAATACTTTTAGAAAATGTCTCTCACCTGTTGTGAGTGGTCTGAATCGCTTTCTTGAGGTAAAGGATAAGTTGTTCCTTGGGATTCCTGAAGTTTTTCTTTCAATTTAGCATTCTCTTGTTCCATTTGAAACAGCTGATCCTGAAGATTAACAACACTTTGACGGAGATTAGCTTCACTTGATTTTGTGGTTTCAAAACAAATATGTAACTCATTGTAAAGCTGTTCCAAAAAATATGCAAATTATATTAATAATCAATAAAATGGTTATGTATCTGTATATGTATATATACATGTATACATATATACAGATATATATGTATATATATATATGCTATATATAACATAGTCCTTGTCCTCAAGTTATTAATAGTCTAAGAAGAGAAACAACATATAAACAACTGGAAAGCTAAATGATATAATTATCAATATAAAACTACAACTGATGTCAAAAAGGCAATATGCTTTATTGACCAAAGTAGTATAGGAAAAGTGTGTTAAATTTCTATGGAGGACGAAAACACTTTAAACTAGCTAAATTAATCTTGGAGCACTTCATAAAGAAGGACTTGAACTGAGCCATAAGAGTATAGGATTTGACTGGAAGCAAACAAAAACTCATTCTAAGGATAGCAGAACGTCGGTGAAAAAAATCATGTACAGTGAAAGGATATGACAGAAGGCGAGTATAACGTAGACCAGACTAACTGGATTTAGTACAGCCACGTGAAAGAAAAAAAAGAAAAACAAGGAGTCTTTCATTGAGAGCTCATTACGGTTGACTGATACGTACATTCCCATTTCGTATAAATTTGTTTCTGCTGATGAAATAGGCGAGGCGAAGCAGAGGGAATAGTCGGAGACAAAGTTGGCAATATGATTGTAGACAGAACGTGAAGCCTCTTCAGGGCAGGTTAAGAAGGATGGACTTGTTCCTACAGACTACAGGGAGTTACTGAAAGCCCTTGAACAGAGTAATAAAGAAGTAATGTTCTGAAAAAAATGATGGATACCTTTTAAAAATTATTTTGAGTCCAGGCAACATGCATTAAGTCAATTTAAAAGCAGAATTTATTATAACTTTGAGACAGGGCATGGTATGTAAATGGTGTCATAAGGAGAGTAATTTGTGCCTAACAGTGATACTGCTCCAATGCTCATGAACTTGCTTAGTGAAAATCCTAACTTAGGGTTGTGAGCAGATGAGGCAAAATTCAATCTGTGGTAGTGATTTACATACAGAATCTTTGCATATATTTGCTGTTGACACAGGAACGGTTACCCAACAGCTAACACTTTTTTTGTTGTTGTTTAAAAAAAAAAAAAAAATTAACAGTAAGATATTATAACAAAAGTGTTCCTAAAACTCCCAAGCTGACATCGTAGGTTTAGGTGTGCTCATCCAGTCTAGCTCCCCTACGGCAGGAAATAAGGAGTATCTTCCCTCACCATTATCAGCCTTGTCTTATGGGAAGAAACTAACCACACAAAAGATGGTAAAGCTTTAGTTCACCAAAAACTTAGGATTTGTACACTTTTCTGTATGTATGCTACTATTTAATAAACACAAAGTTTAAAATTTAAAAGGCTTTCTTTAATGCTTTTCCCCAGAGATATAATTTCTCATAAAAACATGGCCCTCCAAACCATGCCTCTGACATATAATCAGCTCAATCTACTTTTTCCTCTTCCATGATGGATTATATTTCTGTATCATTGTAGAAATACTTTCAATAATCTGTTTCACTTTACCGCCAAAGACTAAGCAATTTTTATAAAGGAAGCATTGCCTAAATAATTTATAAAGAATTTCGGGACATGAATTTGTACTTTCCCTTCCCATTACCTTTTGGTCAGGGAGTGTGTCCAGTGTCCTTTTCATAGCTGATGCCATCAGATGTTCTAGGAGGGAAGGGGGTATATAGGAACCTGACAGCTTTGAGGGACAATGAAGGGGTCAGAGTGAGCCCTATAAGGGCCAACCTGTACTTTGTTACTGCTTTCATGATTAGGTTCAACGTAGAAAAGAAAAAAGCAAAATCTGGAAACAAGAGCTAAGCTGGCTGGAGGGAGCTGAAGGCAGGAAAAGTGAAAAACTGACAAGCAAACAGTAGGTTATTTAGTTAACAGATTATTTAACCACTTTCTCTTAGTTTTATACCTTATCATATTAAACTTACCCTTTTGAAAAACTTAATAGAAAATACTATTAAAGAATTCAGATTTTAAATATTTAAGAATCTCATGGACATTGATTCTTGTGGACAAAGAAAAACTCACAGCTTCCCTCCCCACTTCCCAGGTACAGCTATAATGCTGCTGCGTGGTCAGGACTGAGGAACCATCTACTGGCCATCTGTGTTAAGGGTGTGGTGTGCCTTTTTCTTGGGTGTCACATCTTGGGGTCATCCTTCACAGATACAAGGCTATGAGCCTGTTCATTCATGGAAGAAGACTCTAGCTTAATGTCTTTTTTCTCCCCTCTCTTTTGCTTCCTCTTCTTTGCTCTCTCTTCCAAGCAGTTTACGCAGTATCATTCCTATTCAAGAGTTGTCCTGGGCTGGTCTGATACAACTGGGTGAGCAACTCTAGACAACAGGGCAAACTCTACCTTGCTCTGAATAGTCATCCTTCCAAGCAGCTGGTGAGAAAGTAATGAGAAAGTTTGGTGCAGATAATTTAGACAAGCACTGCTCTAGGTATTGGGGCAAACCCTTTCTCATTCCCTAGTTCTTCCTCTAAATATAGATCTCCTACTTTCCTATTTTCCTTGGTGGCTAACTGACATCACTAATTTAACAGCTATAAGACCACTCAGTGTGGACTTAAGGGGTAAGAGGCAAAGATATCCCTTCAGCCATTTTTAATTCTAGGCCCCAGTCCACCAATAGACTTGACTGAAAGTCTTCAAGCAGATTAGGTCTATCTTTAAAGCATTTTTTGGTACAGAGCCTTGAGGTAATAAAATGTTTCTCTAGTGGTTCGTGCATGGAAGCAAAGTTTTACATATTCCAGTGGCCTGGCTACATACTATCTTACTCTCATCCTATTAATTAGAGTTATAAAAAAAAATCTCAATTGAGTAAATTAAGTAATGTAGTAAATTCATTCATTTACATTGGTTTAGGCATCCTGAGTTAGTAACTGTTTGCCTATTAGCAATCAGAATTCCCTACAGTAGGTTTTATGGAGGCTCTTTTTTCTAAAACATTTTCTTTCCTCAGAAAATTGGGAATGTAACAGTGTTACAGGATTTTTCAAGATTCTGGCTTTCAAAAATATGTAACCATATATTCCCTAATATACTTTAAAAGCATCAATGATTATAATCTATAAATGATTATGTTTGCTATTCTTCAAGCTCATTTCTGTTGAAGAAACTGAAGAAAGGTTAAGAGAATGTACAGGGGATAAAAAGCAAGTTACCTCCAGAAATGGGATCCAATAATCCAAGTCTTTAATTTTCAGGGACTTACACTGAGTACGCTTCTTCCCATATTTTTATTAATGTAGGGGTACAAGACGATATGTTAGTTACCTTAACAATTTTGAAAAAATATATGCTCTGTGACTCAACATTAGTTTGTTTAAAGAATATATATACTATTTGCTACTCTCATTGAGACAATAAATTCTACAAGTGAAAACTACATCTGTTTATACCAAAAAACAAAAATGAAGACGAAAAACTGTGATTTAACATGCACTTTATACTAAAAGTATGTATAAGCTAACGTTTTATCGGGTTGATATTGGCTTATGTCATGTAATTATCATTAAACAGGACAAAATAATGTGTATTTACTATTCCAAACATGTTCAGGTGATAGTCTAGAAATCATGTTGATACAATTACCTACCTATATTTAAATCACACATATGTATATAAGTGATGTACAGATTAAAAAAAACTATTAAAAAGTATATAAATGTATCCTCTGAGGAAGAGAGCACAGTAGCTTTTATTTCTCTCAGTAATGGCTGTTTCTCTCCTACAATAGCCCTCCACATTATATGGTAGGTAGATTTGTATGAGACGAGCTGTTTAGGAGACCTCTGGGATATGCCTTGCCTCTTTCCTGTGCTCAAAAACTTTCAGTTTTGTCTCTTCACCTTCATTTCCCATCTTCAGTCCCCACACTCTACTGTTCTGGGCAACTGTTCTTATCTTTAGACAATTAAATAGGTACTAGAGATGAATTCTCTACTTAATAAATGGGAGAAAGGAGGGAAAATAGGAGAGCATAGGAAAAGAGGGAGAGAATGGAGAAAAAGAACACAGAAAAAAACAGAGAAACAGTACATTAAGACCTAACTCTTAAAGAAGTAAGCTTAGTAAGAAATGACATAAACTGTTTATGTGACACTATTTTTTATTCAATTCACCTGAGTCTTAATGCTAGCCCCCCAAATATTAGAAATATTAAAATTAACCTGATTATGCGAAATGCATTTGAAAATCTGAATTTTTAAGTAAATTCATTTCATTGTTACATGGATTCTTAGATTATTCAAATATTTTATAAAAATCTAGACAAATACATGTGGAAGGGGATAAATACAAAGTAATAAATAAAATGTTCTAAGATTAGAATGAATAGTTTGATGTAAGTGAACACTGGAAGTCTGAACAGTAGTGGAAACACATGATAAACATAGCAGGGGATTACGCCCAAACTTAAAAATTCTGAATTCTATAACTAATGTATTTTCTGGAGTAAACAAGCAAACAAGTTTTGTAAAAAACCTGCAGAAGTTCAAAAAGTTAGAAGGCATGATGTTATAGCAAAAGGAAAATGAATTTATACAATCAGTGGAAACTGTGGCTGAAGAATCATGATGTAAGCCCCTTTCACAGAGGATGGTAGCATGCGTCTTTTTCACCAAAAAGAATGTAATGGGATCTTTCGAATAGCATTTAAGTTTGCTATCAGAATAAATTCTGCGACACTAAAAGCTACTAAGCATTGAAAGAATTTTGAAATGAGAATAGATAACGAAAGTACGTAGAATCTGTTTGCAGAATTCTTTGAGGAAAAAACATTATTCTATGCATAACTGAACTATAACTATTGGCTTTATAGTATAATTTAAGAAGGTAGGTTCTGGACAGAAATTACCTAGATTTGAATTTTACCACCTGGTAGGTGTTGGACCTTAGACAATCTATGAAACGGAAAATAATACGACACAGTATTGTTGCGAGGCTTAAACAATACAGGTAAAAAGCCCTTTTCCCAGTTCCTGATACACAGTAAGTTCAATAAATGTTAACTGTTATTATGATGTTGTTGTTGGAAACAACTTACATTTTTACCTCAGTTCACATTATGTATTTCCAAAATAATGGGTATAAATGATAATATAAATTCCCCCTGGCTTATATTACAATTTGTTCTTTTTATTTATGATTGTGCTCCAACTGGAAGGCCTTCCAACTTGTATTCTGTTTCTTCACATTTTTACACCTCTCCAGAACCATTCATCCACCCAAATAGTTAAAAATCAAATGAACTAGAATATTTAAATTCAAATAGAAAAAAAAATTCTTATCAAGTTAAAAAATACTCTTACAATTCTAATAAGTATCTACAGTTCTAAAATTGTATTATCCAAATGGGAATACTACAGTATGTAACGCCTTAAGGTTCAACAATTTATAACATTTACTGATCTCCCATGCGGTAGGCAGATTCTCTTCAAATTCCATATTCCCATGTGCATTCTCATTATTTAATAATTTAAACAAGACTATGTAAGAGCTCTGGTGGTGCAGTGGTTAAGCATTTAGCTGTTCCCTAAAGGTCAGAGGTTTGAACCCATCAGCATTCTGCAGAAGAAAGATGTGGCAGTCTGCTTCCATAAAGATAACGGCCTTGGAAACCTTACAGGGCAGTTCTACTCCGTTCTATAGCATCACTATGAGTCGGAAGTGACTTGATGGCAACGGGTTTGGTTCAGTTTTTGGTATCTCTATGTACAAATTTCTGTGCATTCCATACCATTAATCTGATGTTTCTAGCTTTTCATAAAAGGAACTCTTTCCTTAGTATATACTGTCAATACTATCCAAATAAGATTAATACAGCTACTCCTCACTTATCAACTATCTCGTTACCCGATATTCCGCATTTATGACAACAGTAAAAAATCTACTATCTATTTTGTGCATTAATGAGGCGGCTGGCATGGCAGCAAGGCTGCTAAGTGTTCCCTCCCTCAAGGAGGGTCTCTGGGTGGCCTCTGGGAAGCTGGCTGAGCTTCCCTATGCCCTTCTCTCCCAGTGGGGACACCACTTCCAGCTGCTAAGAGAGGCCTGCCCCTTCATGGCCGTGGCCTCCAGACAGACACGCAGGCAGCACCAAGCTAGTGGGCACCTGCTCTGGGTTCCCAGCTCGTATGCGGCCTGAGGCCCTGCAGCTCAAAATTGCTGTGGGGTGAGAAGGGAGGAAAGAAAGAGGCGTCAGAGAGGGTGTTTGGAAGAAATGCATGGGAGCTTAATGGCATTCCAAAGTGAGCCAAGCTGGGCCTGAAGCCTCCACCTCCACGGGGCAGGGTGTGAGGCCAGGCTTCCAGCACCCTCAAAGGAATTTCTGAGCCTCTGTGACTCTCCAGGACAGGAGGACGGAGCAGGCTCCAGGATCGTGAATGCAGGGCTTGCTGGGGTAAGAGTGAAGCCTGGAGGCAGCTCCACAAGGGAAGCTCTGAGCAGAACAGGGGAAAGGTAAAGTGGTTAAGCCGTGGGCCCTCCAGTTACACAGCCTGGCTTTATCCAGCTTTGTCTCCTTCAATCCTCCTTCTCCACAGAGGAATAATCCATAACTAGACTTGTCACAGTGATGAGCACATTAGTAAATCTCAGCTCTCATTATTTTTATAGTTATATTTTCTAAATTTAAAAAATCAGATAAATGAGTGGTCTGAAAACAAAACAAAAAAATCCTCCATTTTAGCATAATGCCAATTTTCACATAACAGACTGGTCTTTGGAACTAAATTATGTCAATAAGTCAAAAGTGAGTATAGTCTAAACTGACAAAAGAGATGTTTGTTGAAGCTTTATTTATTTACAATAGTGAACATTCTGAACAACACATATCAAAACTGGGAAAACTGTTAAATAAACTATATTCTTATTTCTGAAATATTTTTCTATAAAACTGTTTCAATATAATGTGAATTGAAATATATTAGTGTGATCCCAGAGATGTTAAAATGCATAGAAAAACTAAAAGAAAGTATTCAAAATGTTAACAATATTCGCCCTGGGTGAGAAATTTTAAGTTTTTTTTATACATTCTTATAATTAGCTATTTATATATAGAACGCCAAAGAAAAAACTGTAATATCTACTAACTGCAGGCCAATCTGAATTCCCTAGAAATTTATAAAATACAAATAATCAAGGAAAATACCTTTAAATTGAGCCTAGTTGAGGATATAATGAAAAATCTTGTGAACAACTACAAGGATCTAAAAATAGCTTCAAAATTATAATATTATAATAGGAATTACAATTTCAGAATGAGCATAAAGATTCAGTAAAGTTTTCTATTTCATAGAGGTAACTTCTGAGAAACAAAGTTTTTAAAAACAGAAAATTCAAATTGGAGAAAAAGAGAGAACAAAAAGTGGACTAAAGACAAGGAAAAAAAGCCAGTTCTTGAAGCAGCAAATCTCAATGTTTTGTTTTTTCTTTCCTGCTCCATACTATTGGTGAGCACAATATATTCACATCACTTAAATCTCTTATCTGTAATGACTCTTGGAAGAGATAATCATAATTGTAGGAGACAGTATATGGAGTTTCAAAAAGTACCCCAGATCAACGTTTTGGTTAAATTCTCCAATTTGAGTGAAGGCAATGACTAGGAAATTTATGGAATGAGCTTGAGTTCATTTAGAAGAGTTAAGAAGCACTAAATTGTCTCACTGATGTCATCCCATCTTCTAGATTAAACTCGCCTTCCTCAAGGAGAGCCTCATTTATCCCTAGCCTGGGGATAGGCCCCCAGCTATATTCCTATACTGCCTTCTGCTTTTATTTTAACTTACATCAATCTTACTGTTACTACTTAATGTCTGTTATCAATTACATTTTAGGCTCTAAGAGATGAAGAATGATGGAAGTATAAAAGTTGCTGCAGTCATGCAGATAAACTTGGGGAAGAAAAAGTACAAAGACTTTGTTGAAAACATACCAGGTTGAAAAATACCTGGTATGTTTAAGGAACAAAAACAAAGGTTGGTATGGCTGAAGGGGAAAGAATGTGGAGAGAGAAAAGGCTATGAGACCAGAGAAGTCATGCAGAGCCAGATTGTTCAAGGTCTCATAGGTTATAGTAAGAACGTTGGCCTTTATGTTCAATGGGACAGGAAACCAATGGAGGGTTTGAAGAGAGGAATGACATGATCTGACTATGTTTTAACAAGAACATCCTGGCACCTGTGTTGAGAATGGGCTCAAAGGGGGCAACGGCCGAAGTAAAGTGACAAAACAGAAGTTTGCTGAAACAATCCAAGAATACATGAGGGTAGTCTGGACAGAACACTGACAGCAGGGGTAATGAGAAGACTAGCCACTACATAGTAACAGTGTTTTGTTTTGGTTTTTTTAAGTTTGAGGTGACCCTTAGGCATCCGAGTGAAGAGAAGCGACATAGGCAATTAGATGTCCTCTTTCCTATAGTTCAGGGAAGGGATTCAGTGTAGATAAATTGTGAGTCGTCAGTATATACATGCCTTTACAAGCCTAGGAGATTATTTAGAATCACCTAGGGTATGAGTTTAAACAGAAAAAGAAAAGATCCTAGGACCGAGTCCTGGGACATTTCAACATTTAGAGGACAGGGAGATGAGGAAGAACCAGAAAGTAACTGAAAATGAAAAGCTAAAAACTGAAGTAAGAAAAACAAACAATTGCGGTGCCCTGAAAGCCAGGAAAAAACCAAAAGCATTCCAAGGGAGAAATGGTTACTCACTACGATAATTGTTGCTGACAAGCCAGGTGAGAAGAGCACTGTTATATGAGCACTGGATTTAGCAATTTGGGGGTCACTGTTGATCTTGAAGGAGCCCTGGTGGTACAGTGGTTAAAGCACTTGGCTGCTAACCAAAAGGTTGGCAGTTCGAACCCATCAGCTGCTTCGCAGGAAAAAGATGTGGCAGTCTTCATCAGTGAAGAGGTACAGCCTTAGAAACTAGGGGCAATTCCACTCTGTCTCATAGGGTTGCTATGAGTCAGAATCAACTCCCTGGCAATGGGTCTGGGTTTTGTTTTTTTTTTTTAATTGATCTTGAGAAAAGAAATTTTAGTGGAGTAAGAGGGACAGTACTTCATTGGAGTACGTTCAAAAGACAATGGGAAAAAATATGAGACAATGAGTTAAGGTAACTCTTTCAAGGAGCTCTGCTGGGAAGGGCAGGGGAGAAGAAGGGTAGAGAACAGAAGAGGGAAGGGTACCAAGGGGAAGAAGGGAGGGAAGAGAAAAGGAATAACAACATGTCTGTGTAAGCTTAGGTATGGCCCAGTAGGAATACTTCATGTCGTAGAGGACATGGACGACCACTTCTTTATGTAAGCAAGTTTATAACAAAACTTAGAGAGGGGAAACCTTAATAATCATCAAATTATAGTAAATCTACACTATATTTTATTATGTACCTGTTTACAAAAAAAAGAATGAGCAAGAGCTGTGTGTGCTGGCATGAAAATATATCCAATGCCTATTATTTTAAAACAACTTAAAAAATAATAAGTATAGTTTAATACTTTAAATGACCTTATATTAAAACTGTAAGAAGCCTAGGTTTATATACATTGTTGTTAGGTGCCCTCGAGTCAGTTCCTACCCATAGCAACCCTATGTGCAACAAAAGGAAACACTGTGTGTTCCTGCACCATCCTCACAATCGTAGTTATATTTGAGTCCGTTGAATCCATCTCATTGAAGTTCGTCCTCTTTTTTGGTGACCCTGTACTTTACCAAGCATGATGCCCTTCTCCAGGGACTGGTGCCTCCTGATAACATGTCCAAAGTATGTGAGTTGAAGTCTTGCCATCCTTGCTTTTAATGAGCATTCTGGCTGTACTTCTTCCAAGACAGATTTGTTTGTTCATCTGGCAGTCCATGGTATATTCAATATTCTTCACTAACACCGTAATTCAAAGGCATCAATTCTTCTTCGGTCTTCCTTATTCATTATCCACTTTCACATGCATATGAGGTGATTGAAATACCATTGCTAGGATCAGGCACACCTTAGTACTCAAAGTGACATCTTTACTTTTCAACACCATAAAGAGGTCTTTTGAAACAGATTTGCCCAGTAGAATGTGTCTTTTGATTTCTTGACTGCCGCTTCCATGGGCATTGATTATGGATCGCAGTAAAACGAAATCCTTGACAACTTCAAACTTTTCTCCGTTTAACATGATGTTGCCTATTGGTTCAGCTGTGAGGATTTTTGTTTTATGTTGCAGTGTAATCCATAAGGAAGGCTGTGGTCTTTGATCTTCATCAATAAGTGCTTCAAGTTCTCCCCCCTTTCGGCAAGCAAGGTTGTGTCATCTGCATAACATAGGTTGTTAATGACTCTTCCTCCTATCCTGATGCCCCGTTCCTCTTCATATAGTCCAGCTTCCCAGATCATCTGCTCAGTATACAGATTGAATAGGTATGGTGAAACCACAGAACCCTGATGCACATATTTCTTGACTTTAAACAACACACTATCCCTTTGTTCTATTTGAAAGACTGTCTTTTCATCTATGTACAGGTTCCTCAACAGCACAATTAAGTGTTCTGGAATTCCCATTCTTCACAATGTTAGACATAATTTGTTATGATCCACACAGTTGAATGCCTCTGCATAGCCAATAATAAACACAGGTAAACATTTTTCTGATATTCTCTGCTTTCAGCCAGGATCCATCAGACATCAGATATGATATCCCTTGTTCCACGCCCTCTTATGAATCTGGTTTGAATTTTTAGCAGTTCCCTGTCAATGTTGTGCTGCAACTGCTTTTGAATGATCTTCAGCAAAATTTTAATTCTGTGTGATTTTAATGATACCATTTGATAATTTCTGCATTCTGTTGGATCACCTTTCTTTGGAATGGGTACAAATATGGATCTCTTCCAGTCAGTTGGCCAGGCAGCTGTCTTCCAAATTTCTTGGCATATACAAGTGAGCACTTTCAGTGCTGCATCCATTTGTTGAAACATCTCAATTGTTGTTCTGTCAATTCCTGAAGCCCTGTTTTTCACCAATGCCTTCAGTGCAGCTTGGACCTCTTCCTTCAGTACCATCAGTTCTTGATCATATGGTACCTCCTGAAATGGCTGAACGCCAACCAATTCTTTTTGGCACAGGACTGTGTATTCCTTCTATCTTCTTTTGATGCTTCCTGCGTTGTTTAGTATTTTTGCTGTAGAATCCTTCAATATTGCAACTCGAGGCTTTAATTTTTTTCTTCACTTCTTTTAGCTTAAGAAATAGCAAACATGTTTTTCTCCTTTGGTTTTCTACCTCCAGGTCTTCACACATTCGATTGTAAAATTTTACTTTGTGTTATCGAGCTGCCCTTTGAAATCTTCATTCAACTCTTTTACTTCATCATTTCTTCCTTTCACTTTAGTTACTCTACGTTCAATGCATAGAAACAGAATGCATACAAAAGGTTTAGAATTCCTGAGAAAAGGAATGAAATTAACTGGGGTGGGAAGAAGGGTACACAAGTCTTTTAGATTTTCACTACTGGTACTTCTATGCTTTTTCTAATTTTTACAATAATGTATTCATATAATTTTTATATAAATAAAAAGAGGCGAGTTATTTTAATGAATTCTGTTGTTGGTAAATACACACAAAAAATTTACAACATTGATAGCAATTACTTCTGGGGAGAGTGCTTCAGGTAGAAGGGGAGAGGACTTTATCTTTTGCTTCATACACTTCTGCATTGTTTGAAAATTTACCACGAGCATGGATTATTCCGATAAAACCATTTTTAATAAATATGTTTAAGTATTCAGTTGTATGAAGTGATACAGAATTCATAAAAGTTCTCAGGTAGGATATAAAGATGGCTGCTCTCTGTAGAGGCTGCTAAGGAGAACCAATCAAGATGTAGAATCAAGGGTGAAACATCTGATGGGAGAATAGAGGCATTTTCCAGGTGATCAGATGAAATGCTTTCCAAGAATAAGGTTCTTAGAGGAGAATTTATTTGTCTTAAATTACAAGTTAAACAAGAAAAAAAAAGGAATCTTAGAATACAAGACTGAAAAGGACATAGCAAAGAAAACACTGCCTTTTATTCTTCCTTACCATGTTCTCCCTTATTAAATGATGAGAAACAGAAAAAGAGGTATTCGCAAGTCAGAGGGAAAGTATGAACTTTGACAATAAGAAAACCTAAAAAGAGATTTAAATACAAACTGCCAAGGGTAGAGGACTTTTAAACATTAAGAAAGGGAGACCAATGTTTGAGTCAAATTGATAAGGGAAAAAGAGAAAAAAAAAGTTAAGATTAGTTGTTGTTAGGTAATAAGTAAATAATAAGGTGGACTTTTTCATACCATTTTAGCAACAGAGCCTGGTTTTAAAGACAAAAGCATAATGGACAATCTCAACCTATAAAACAAGTAGGCGGAGCTGCTCCAGCTAAAGTGGAGGGAATCGGCTCTGCCCCCCGCTTGGTATCACCCATGTCCTAAAGCATACTAAGAAGACAAAGAACACAGATTGAAAACCACTGTTCCAAAGCATCATTTAAAAATACGTATTACAGTTTACCTGATAAAGTTTCTTAATTCATGTTAATGTAGATATGGTATTTTCATGGTGCTTTTTCAGAAGATTGAGATTAAAAACATGCTAAAATTTTAGAAATGATATGGACTGTAGTCTTTAACCTCTCTAAGATGCATCTGCCTCAGCTGTTAAAAGGGAGTAACACCTATCGCATAGAGTTAACCTATGTATAAATTATTTTTATAAAAAACAGCATGGTATAAAAAAATATAAAGAACACAATGAAAGTGTTTTGTTTTGTTTTGTTTTTTTAATTACTAGGTATAATTATTGCTGCTGAGTTAAGTCAGCTCACCTAAATAGCTGGGTAAATCTTCTTGAGGGGCTCCTAAAACAAGTGTAAGGTAAAATCACTATTTAAAAGAAATGCACAAAATAAAGAAAAATCCTTGGAAAATATTGATCCTGTTACCTTATAAGCATACTGATTTGTGTTTGTGCAGATCTCCCAATAAAATAATGCACAAATTCTACATTGAATATCTCTCTCAGATGATAAACTAGTATTATACTTGATAAAATATCTTCTTATAATATAAGGCTGAATAATTCCATTACCAAAGTCCTTTCCTGTTTGGGGGCTACATCCCTACTAAGTTTCATGGTGGATATCAAAATTCCAATTCATAAAAACAGTATTCTACAGAATTAATTTTACATTTTTTTTAATGTTTCAGCTCTAACAGCCATAAAGAAAACCCACAAAATTTTAAATATTATCAAACTGAACCATTCCCTTCATTTTTAATTCTGAAGAATCATATATAAAATGGAATAATAAAGAAATGCTGACATTTGAAAATTTTGAATTCTATATATTTTCATACATTCCATACATATAAAATTACATTTTTATGACAGAATAAAGGCATACTTTTTGATATGATATACTTTCGGCTGTGTGCACATCTTCCTGATTTCTCAGGACTTTCTGTGTGTCCATGTTGAGAACCTGAAGCTGCTGGATCAGCTCTGCCTGCTGGGCTGTATGTGCACTGTTCTGCTTGTAAAGATTCTGCAGCTCCTGCAGCTCCTTCCTGAGCAAAAAAAGCAATAAATAGAGGCAGGCATGAATAAAGATCATCTCAGTTACGTAACTGTGTTCACACAGGATTACAGGCCAGCTTCCTATTTTCATCTATTATTTTTTACTGCAGGCAAACTTATTAATAAAAGAAATAATATATAAAGTATTTAATATTTATCACATACACCTACAAAGTACTGATAGAACTACTATGGGTTTCGAAGCTGGATACATATCAATTTTCTTTTATAGCTTGATAGTAATAAAAATCCTGGGTCTGAAGTCACAGTACAACCTTCTTACTGAGATTCGGTTAACACTTCAGTTCCAAGAACTGAGAAGCACTGATGCAATAGTTATGACAGTTTTGAATACAGGGTAAGTCAAACTTTCATTACATATTAGACAGAACTTTAAATGTGTTAAAAGAAATCTCAGTAGGCAAATTAAGTTTTCAAACCAAAGTTCCTTAAAGCACCACTGCCAATTCTAGTCTGCAACCTCAGTAGCCTGAGATTCTGGTGGCTCCTTGTTACGGATTGAACTGTGTCCCACAAAAATATGTATCAACTTGGCTAGGCCATGATTCCCAGTACTGTGTGGTTGTCCACCATTTTGTCATCTGATGCCATTTTCCTACATGTTGTAAATCCTACCTCTATGACGTTAATGAGGTAAGATTAGAGGCAGTTACATCAATAGGGCAGGATTCAATCTACAAGATTAGGTTGTGTCTTAAATCAATCTCTTTTGAGACATAAAAAAGAAAAGTGAGCAGAGAGACAGAAGGACCTCGCACCACCAAGAAACAAGAGACAGGAGAATATCAAGTTCTTTGGACTCAGGGTCCCTGCACTGAGAAGCTCCTCGACCAGAGAAGACTGATGATAAGGACCTTCCCCCAGAGCCTATAGAAAGAGAAGGCCTTCCACTGGAGCTGGGACGCTGAATTTGGACTTCTAGCCTCCTGGACTGTGGGAGAATAAATTTCTTTTTGTTAAAGCTATTCACTAGCTGGTATTTCTGCTACAGCAGCATTAGATACTAAGACAGAATTTGGTACCAGCAGGGGTGCTGCTCTAGTGGAAGCAGTTTTGAACTGTGAATAGACAGCGGTGGCTGGAAGAGATTTTAAGTGCCTACTAGTAAGAGCCTAGATCGCCTTGAAGAAAATTATGGTGGAATTATGGACATCAAAGGCAATTCTGGTGAGGACTCAGAGGAAGTGAAGAAAGGTGTTACACTGGAGATGGCGCAGAGGGCAGAAAGCGGCAGCACAGGAACAGCAACAGCATAACAAGGAGATCAGTGCAAGACAGAACTGGAGCCGACCCAGGTAACAAGAGAGCCGAGTGCCTGTGCACAAGAGGCTTCCTGGTGGAGTGGGGAGCCTCCGGGTACTTATCGGTGGAGCTAAGCTTGCCAGCCCACCAGAGTAAGAGAGCTAGGAGTAAGAGAGCTGAACGCCTTCCAGCTGAAGTTTACAGCTGGTGGAGTGGGGAGACTCCAGGCACTTATCAGCGGAGCTACAGAGCTTTGGAACACTTGCCCCAGCAGGGCAGACGGGGGCAATCAGGCCTGAGGGGCCGAGAGGCCAAAAAACCAGTAAGCAGAAGCTGAAGAGATAAGGAACACAGGAAGCAGAGCTGCCTCAGTCTCAAAGGGTAGGACCATGACCTCTGGAGTCCCAAAGGGCGAAGTCACCATTCAGATGAACTAGGTGAATGGGGCCACTCAAATTCGAGGGAGCAGAGTTGCCGTTTCAAAGGCCTAGGAGGCAGAGCTGAAGCCCAGGGCTGAAGGGCCTCCACTCAGAATCTGGAAAGTATGGCCAATACCCAGAGTCTGCAGGACAGGGCCATTGTCTAAATGGTCTCAGAGAACAAAGGATTATTTTAAGCCTTGAGAGCTAATGAAATGTGTTCTGCTAACTTGCTTGGTATGTGTTATCCCTTCTTTCCCTTGAATTTCTCCCATTTGTCATGGAAGTGTCTAGTTTATGCCTATTCCACCATTGTACTCTGGAAGCAGGTAACTTGTATTCTAGGTTTCAAGATGAAGCGGAATTTCGCAGAAGATGAGATTTTAGACTTGGAGTTGATTTAAGTTTATGATATGGTCAGACACCCTGGTGGTGTAGTGGTTAAGTGCTACAGCTGCCAACCAAAGGGTCGGCCGTTTGAATCTGCCAGGCGCTCCTTGGAAACTCTATGGGGCAGTTCTACTCTGTCCTATAGGGTTGCTATGAGTCAGAATCTACTTGATGGCACTGGGTTTGGTTTGGTTTTTATGATATGCTCGGAGCCCTGGTAGCACACTGGTTAAGAGCTCAGGCTGCTAACCAAAAGGTTGGCAGTTCAAATCCACCAGCCATCCTTGGAAACGCTATGGGGCAGCAATTCTCTGCCCTATAGGGTCGATATGGGTTGGAATCGACTTGACAGCACCTAACAACAACAACATGATATGAATTCTGGGGAACCAAAGGGTGCAATGTTGTAGATTGAATTGTGTCCCTGAAAGCTGTGTTATCAACTGGCTAGGCCATGGCTCCCATATTGTGTGATGGTTCACCATTTTGTCATCTGATGTGATTTCCCTATGTGTCATAAATCATGTCTCTATGATGGTAATGAGGCAGGATTAGAGGCAGTTATGTTAATGAGGCAGGACTCAAACTATAAGATTAGGTTGCGTTTTAGGTCAATCTCTTTTGAAATATAAAAGAGAGAAGCAGGCAAAGAGACATGGGACCCCATACCACCAAGAAACAAGAGCCAACAGAATAGTATGTCCTTTGGACACAGAGTCCCTGCACTGAGAAACTCCTCAACCAGAGATTTACGATAAGGACCTTCACCCAGAGCCGACAGAGACAGAAATGCTTCCCCTGGAGCTGGTACCCTGAATTCAGACTTCCAGTCTCCTGGACTGTAAGAGAATAAATTTATCTTTGTTAAAGCCATTCACTCATGGTACTTCTGTAATAGCAGCACTAGATAACGAAGACACTTCTGTAAACCAGTTTGAAGAAAATGATGAGACAACAAACCAGAAGGAAGGGGATATACACAAGGGCAGATCAGTCCTTCTAACCTACCCAGGGTGAAACTGACAAAAGTAAAGATACATTTCAAAGGAGAAACAAAACTACTATTAACACTTTACCCTCCAAATCACAGTACATCAGGAAACCCTGGTGGCACGGTGGTTAAGAACAACAGCTGCTAACCAAAAGGTTGGCAGTTCAAATCCACCAACATGTACATCAAAAACTATAAACAATAAAAGGAAAACTGGTACCTATACGGGAAGGAAAGAACCCATTTAATATAGCAATAAAAACCATGAAAGAGAAGGAATAAATCTAACAAGGAAATTTTCAAAACTCATATAAGGAACTTAACAGAAAGGATACAAAGGTAGGCTGAGACAAATAGAATGACATGCCATGCTCTGGGACAGGAAGACTAAACACCATAAAGATGTCAATTATCCTTAGATTTACTTGTAAATGTGATGTTCTAATAGAAATACCAGATAAGAATTAAGTAATGTTATTCTAAATTTCATATGGGAAAATCAAAATGCAATAATGACAAGGAAAGCTCTAAAAAGAAGCAGTAATAGAAAACATGCCATATGTTTTCTCACTCACTCAGCATCATCTCTACCCTACTCTCTGCCCTGAGAGGTCAACCTCTACAGACTGCACAGCACTAACTCCTTGTCCTCTGGCTCTGACTGAATTTGATCAGTGGGAGGAGGTGGTAGAAGGAGATTAGAGGTAAAGAGGAGAAGGTCAGCTTACTTATTTCCCTGGCTGCCTCACTGCTGAACCACAGTCTGGTGGTGGCTTGTGTTCTACTGCTTCTGTTAGACAGTTTCTCTCCAAGAGATATACTTCTTACTTAGATCTGGTAACAGCTCCTCTTGCCCCTTGTGAACTAGGGGTAGTAACAGCTTCTCATTGTTGCTAATGTGTGATTGGTATTATACTGAATTGGGATGTCTATTTGGAGACAACTGACATCTTAATCATACCGAATCTTCCAAACCATGAACATTGTATATCCCTCCACTTACTAGACCTTTTATTTCTCTCAATAATGTTTTATCATTTTCTGTGTAGGTCTTTCATGTCTTTCATTATATCTGCTCTTCATATTTTAGAGATACTGTAAATTATATTATTTCTTGACCAAAATTATGACCATGATATCATAACTTTCATTTTTTTGTAGTACATTCAAAACTGAATACCAAGAAAAAAACTAAAATCGATTGACAAGGAGGATAGGCTATTCACTTAGCTCACCTTCCATGTCATTGCAGAATCATTACCTATCCAGGTAAAAGTTTTGGTTAATTAATTAAACTGGTTAGGCCTTTTTATATAACTTCTAGGCAAATATATTCAGATGCTCTGTATATATGACATACATACACATTATTATATATGCAATTACCTATTTATACTCTAACTCAGAACAATAATCGTTTGAGGTAGTTCACAAAAATATCTCATAGCACAATGGTTGACATGGATTAAATATTCAATAGTATTTAAATGATTTAATAAATTTCAAACACATAAAGCCATAAAGGAATAAACCTAAGTAAATTCCATCATTCATTAATAAGGAAAAGTATATCCAAATAAGAGAGAGCTTAGACCACTTCTCCCACAATTACGGCTTTATGTGGCTTGAGTAAAAAGTACTTGAGTACAACACACAAATTCAAAAATGTGATGTTGTAGCTCATAAGCCTTATTCTACACAGGAAATTAAAATGATGAAGGAAGCAAGACATGTCCAACAGGCAATCCCTATTCAGAAAACTCAGGAGAAACACTACAGGCATCTCAACTACTACTTACTCTATTGTTGTTAGTCGCCGTCAGGTTAATTCTGACTTATAGCGACCCCTGTAGTGGCGTTTATTTTAGTCAAAGTTCTTTGCTCATCCAGTAATCTGCTTCCAAGAGAACCAAAAGAAAAACAAAACCAAACCCAGCGCCGTCGAGTCGATTCTGACTCATAGCGACCCTATAGGACAGAGCAGAGCTGCCCCATAGAGTTTCCTAGGAGCGCCTGGCAGATTCAAACTGCCAACCCTTTGGAAAGCAGCCGTAGCACTTAACCACTATGCCACCAGGGTTTCCTCCAAAAGGACAGAGCCTTAAAAATCCTATATAGCAGTTCTACTCTGCACATGTGGGGGTCACCACGATTCAGATTGGACTTGATGACAACTCACGACAACACATCTCTGTCCCAAACTACCAACTCTATGCTATTGCCCTCCTCCTTTACAATCTCTTATAATCAACTCTTGCAACTAAACCAAGCAAACACCTTGCCCTTCATTTTCTCTGCCATTCTTTTCTGATAAAGAAAATTTTTAAATAAATTGAGTAGTTTTAAAATCTTTCAAAACACTTAAATACACAAGTACATCAAGCTTACCTCTTCAAATAATCTTATTTCATAAAGAAACCAAAAAGCCGTTGCTCTCAAGTCAATTCCAACACATAGCGACCCTATAGGACAGAGCAGAACTGCCCCATGGTTTCCAAGCCTGACATCTTTACAAGAGCAGGTTGCCACATCTTTCTCCCTCAGAGCAGCTGGTGGGTTCAAATTACCAACCTTTTCGTTAACAGCCAAACATTTAACCCCTGCACCACCAGGGCTCCACATTTTATGACAAGTACTATAAAAATTGTGTCGATGTAGAAAGAACATTTAACAAATGAAAATTACACAGAACATAATAAAATAAAAAGTCAAAATTGTGTTTCTTAGTTTGTTACAGACCTTATACCAATAATGAACATTATATAACATACAGCTAGGAACTTTAGACGGAAGCAATGAATGACTGCACCGTCCTTGTTAAAAACTAAAATGAAAAGGTACTCTTTGATCACGCTCTTCCCAATCTTGTAGACCCTTGGAATCTACCAGGTAGTTGTTCCCATTTTGGTGTATGTAATTCCAGACATTTTCAATGCATAAATGTATGTTCCCATAGAAGACATACTTTAATCATTTTGAGGTGTTTATCATAAACATAAATGGTGTCATTCTAAATATCTAATGACATTTCTATAATGCTAACTTAAAAACTGAGTATACTTACCTTACCAGGGTAATATCCATATCTTTCTGGATAAGTTCAGATTGTTTATTATTCAGTTGTAATGACAGGGCATTGTATTTACTCTGTGACACTTCAATTTCTTTCCTTGCTTCAATTAAATTTTCTTCAAATGCCTAAAATTAGAGTACTTATAAGCACTTATATTACAATCATATTTAATAAAGAGTCTGTTAAGTTTATTCTACAAATGACATAGAACTAGTGGTATTTTAATCTTGTTTTTTATTTGTTTGTTTTCACAGTTTAAAAAATTTAACATAAAATATATTGTTGGGTTTGTAACATATATAAATGAAATACATATAAGAATACTTGCATAAAAAAAGAGAAGACAGAGTTATTCAGCAGTAACATTTCTGTAAACCAAAAAACCAAACTGGTTGCTGCCAAGATGATTCCAACTCATGGTGACCCCATGTGTTTGCAGACTAGAACTGTACTCCATAAGGTTTTCAAGGCTGTGACCTTTCAGGAGCAGATTGCCAAGCCTTTCTTCCAAGGCACCACTGGGTAGGTTCCAATAACGAACTTTTCAATTAGTAGCCAAGTGCTTAACTGTTTGTGCCACCCAGGGATTCCTAAAATTTCTATAACTCACTAGAATTAAGCTAGTATAAATCTGACTTAGATGCTGCTAATTTAGTTTGGTAGTAAATAGTACCAAGCATTTAAATCAAAATTAATACGAGTTCTTCACATCTTCTTCCAAAATACAGAAGAGGACGGAACACTGACCAACTCATTCTATGAGTACATCCTTACCCAGATATCAAAACCAGACAAAGACATCACAATTACAGACCAGTATCTCTTACGAAAATAGATGTAAAAATCCTCAACAAATACTAGCAAAACAAATCCAGCAACGTATTAAAAAATCCAGCAACGCAAGGCTGGTTTAACATTCGCAAATCAACTAATGTAATACACCATGTCAACAGAATAAAAAACAAAGACCATATGACAGTCTCAAAGATGCAGAAAAAGCATTGGCCAAACTCTAATACCCCTTAATAATGTTGTTGCTGTTAGGTGCTGGCGAGTCAGTTCTGACTCAGTGACTCCATATACGACAGAATGAAACACTGCCCAATCCTGCGCCCTCCTCACAATCCTCGCTGTGCATGAATCCATCTCATTGAGGGTCTTCCTCTTTTTCTCCGACCCTTTACTTTACCAAGCATGATGTCCTTCTCCAGGGATTGATCCCTCCTGATAACACGTCCAAAGTACATGAGACATAGTCCTGCCATCCTGACTTCTAAGGAGAATTCTGGCTGTACCCCTCACAAAACAGATTTGTGTGTTCTTTTGGCAGTCCATGATATATTCAATATTCTTCACCAATACAATTCAAAGGCGTCAGTTCTTCTTCGATCTTCCTTATTCATTTGCTTTCGTACGCATATGAGGCGACTGAAAACACCACGGCTTGGGTCAGGTGCACCTTAGTCTTCAAGTTGACATCTTCGGTTTTTAACATTTTAAAAAGGTCTTTTACAGCAGATTTGCCCAATGCGATGCATCTTTTGATTTCTTGACTGCAGTTTCCATGGGTGTTGATTGTGGATCCAAGTAAAATGAAATCCTTGACAGCTTCAATCTTTTCTCCATTTATCATGATGTTGCTTATTGGTTCAGTTGTGAGGATTTTTGTTTTCTTTATGTTGAGGTGTAATTCATAGTGAAGGCTGTGGTCTTTGATCTTTATCAGTAAGTGCTTCAAGTCCTTTTCACTTTCAGCAAGCAAGGCTGTGTCATCTGCATAATGTAGGTTGTTGATAAGTCTTTCTCCAATCCTGATGCCCTGTTCTTCACATAGTCTAGTTTCTTGGATTATTTGCTCAGCATATATATTAAATAAGTATAGTGGAAGGATACAACCCTGACACACACCTTTCCTAATTTTAAACCATGCAGTATCCCCTTGTTCTGTTCAAAAAATTGCCTCTTGATCTATACACAGGTTCCTCATGAGCACAATTAAGTGTTCTGGAATTCCCATTCTTCGTCATGTTATCCATAATTTGCTATGATCCACACAGTCAAACGCCTTTGCAAACCCTATAAAACACAGGTAAACATCTTTCTGGTATTCTCTGCTTTCAGCTAGGATCCATCTGACATCAGCAATGATATCCCTGGTTCCACATCCTCTTCTGAATCCAGCTTGAATTTCTGGCAGTTCCCTGTAGATGTATTGTATTGCTGCAGCTGCTTCTGAATGATCTTCAGCAAAATTTTGCTTGTGTGTGATATTAATGATATAGTTCAATAATTTCTGCATTCAGTTGGATTACCTTTCTTTGGAACAGGCATAAATACGGATCTCTTCCAGTCAGTTGGCCAGATAGCTGTTTTCCAAATTTCTTGGCATAGATGAGTGAACACTTCCAGAGCTCCATCGGTTTGCTGAAACAATCGATATTTTGTCAATTCCTGGGGCTTTGTGTTTTGCCAATGCCTTCAGTGCAGCTGGGACCTCTTCCTTCAGTACTAATGGCTCCTGATCATATGCTAGCTCCTGAAATGGTTGAACATCAACCAATTCTTTTGGTACAATGACTCTGTATATTCCTTCCATCTTCTTTTGATGCTTCCTGCATCATTGAACTTTTTGCTATAGAATTCTTTTGATGCTTCCTGCATCGTTGAACTTTTTGTTACAGAATAGTTCAATAGTAGAAACACTCAAACTAGGAATAGGAGGAAAGTTCCTCCACATGATAAAGGGTATGTACAAAAAACCCACAAATAACATTATATTTAATGGCAAAAGAGTAAATCTTTCCCCCCTAAATAAGGAACAAGATAAAGATGTCCAGTCTCTCTCTTTCTGTTCAACATTGTACTACAGGTTCTCACCAGGGCAACTAGACAATAAAACGAAATAAAAGGCAACATGATAGAAAAGAAGGAAGTAAAACTATCTATTTACAGATTACTTGCCCTTGTATTTAAAAATCCTTAGGAATATATTAAAAACCTATTGGAATTAATAAATATCTTCAGCAAGTTTATAGGATACAAGATGAATATGTAAAAATTCTGTCTGTAAATTAACAACAAACAATTCAAAAAATGAAACTCTGAAATAATTCTTCTTATAAGAGCACCAAAAAATTAAAATTCTTAGAGATAAATTTAACAAAAGTGTAAATTTTACACTCTGAAACTAAAACCTGGTTGAAAGAAATTATGGACCTATATAAACAGAAAAACATCTAATGTTCTTAGATTGGAATCTGATTTCTAACAATTTTTCAATAAAACTAATAAAGTGAATAAGCACGTATTAGGGCTCATGATTTATAAAGAATAAGGAAATTGGCTTACCCTACCAAATAGTGAGTCATGTTACTAAACTGTTGTTGTTGCTGCATTGTTAGCTGCCATCAAGTCAGCTCTGACTCAGGACAACCTTATGTATAACAAAACAAAAGACTGCCTGGTCCTACCTCATCTTCATGGATACATTTGAGCCCGTTGTTGCAACTGTATCAATTTATCTCATTAAGGTATCCCTTTTTTTTTGTGTTCGCTGACCCTCTACTTTACCAAACATGATGCCCTTTTCTAGGGATTGGTCTTTCCTGATGACGTGTTCCACGAAAACTAAACAAAGTTTCACCATCCTCGCTTGTCTGTCAGTTTGTCATACTGTGGCCTGCATGTTGCTGTGATACTGGAAGCTATGCCACTGGTATTTCAAATACCAGCAGGTTCAGCCATGGTATACAGGTTTCAGCAGAGCTTCCAGACTAAGACAGACTAGGAAGTGCCTGGTGATCTACTTCCAAAAATTAGTCAAGGAAAACCTACAATACCTAAAACCATAAATATAACAGGAAGTTAAGAAAGAAACCCAGGCACACATGGAAACTTGGAGATACAAAAGAGGTTGTATCACAAATTGATGAACTATTGAACAAACAGTGTCAAACTGTTCTTCTTGTTATTGCTTCCTGCCATTGACTCATGGTGACCCCATGCACAAAAGAAAGAAATACTGCCAGGGCAAGTGCCATCCCCATGATTGGTTACACATCAGACTGTTGTGATCCATAGGGTTTTCACTGGCTGATTTTCAGAAACAGATCACTAGACCTTTCTTCCTAGTCCATTTTAGTTTGCAAGTTCTGTTGAAACCTGTTCAGCATCATAGAAACACAAAAACCACCACTGACAGACATGTGGCAGCTGTGTAAAAGGTACACTGGCCGGGAATTAAACCCCGGTCTCTCTCATGGAAAGTGAGAATTCTACCACTGAGTAGTGTCAAATACCATAGCCGAAAAAGAATTCTCAATAGAAAAAAGACTTGTTGTTGTTGTCAGGTGCCATCAAGTCAGTTCCAACTCATAGCGACCCTATGCACAACAGAACAAAACACTGCCCAGTCCTGAGCCATCCTTACAATCGTTGTTATGCTTGAGCTCATTGTTGCAGCCACTGTGTCAATCCACCTTGTTGAGGGTCTTCCTCTTTTCCGCTGACCCTGTACTCTGCCAAGCATGATGTCCTTCTCCAGGGACTGATCCCTCCTGACCACATGTCCAAAGTATGTAAGATGCAGTCTCGCCATCTCTTCTTCTAAGGAGCATTCTAGTTGTACTTCTTCAAAGACAGATTTGTTCATTCTTTCAGCAGTCCATTGTATATTCAATATTCTTCGCCAACACCACAATTCAAAGGTGTCAAAGACTTACTACATTTTTAAGTAAACAGCACACGTGTTCTACATTTATTTGCTAACCAGGCCATCCCCCAGGCAAGGTATTTTTCATAAGCATGTAAAAAAAAATTACCATAGCACATTTATGAAAATACCTCACAGGAGAAGGGCATGGTTGGCAAACAAACATAGAAGGCTCACATTATTTGCATAAAAGTACAGTAAGCATGAAGGAAAAAGAAAACTCACAATTTGTCTTTGAGATAAGGAAAACTATATACAAAACTCTTAAAGAAAAAGCATTAGAGAAAAAAATTAAATAAATTTGGCTCTATAAAAATTCACAAATTTTGAGGAGGCAGAGCCAGCATGGTGCTATAGACCATGACATCCTTTTGTATCAAAGATCCAAAAAACTAAGTAAAGCAGACATAGACATCAATCCTGGAATCCTAAGCATTAAACAAAGAGATAAAGAACTCAATTAGGCACCAAATGGAATAAGAAACTGACGGAGACTAGAGAACAAGGGGAGTTACAGAATGGAGGTCCCCTACCAGCTAACATGGCACAGATTTGCCATCTTGTACTACAGCCACCAAGGAACGTGGAAAGGGAGTACAGGAAGGCAATTTCACGGGGCTGCCAACAGGATCAGAGCACCTGGCAACCAGGAATACACGCTTTCCCACCTCCTCCCCCAACATCGTTCTTCCCTCTGTCCTCAGCTGGAGAGATACCAGCTCATTGCCACCCAAGTCCACCCTGCCCCAAAAGGCTAGTTCCTCCAGCGCCATAATTTTTTCGTTTTGGGGTTTGGTTTTGTTTTGTTTTTGGTTTCTTCTCTCTTTCTTCCTTCCTTTACTTTCTCCCACCCAGCTAGACCTGTGTGCCATCCCAATCCTTCTTGATGGGCTGTCCTGCACCACTTGGATAGAGAGCTACCGTCACAGCCTCCCCAGTTCTGTGCCACCCCCATCGGCCAGCTCTTTAAGTGACTTTTTTTTCTTCTGTTTCTTCTCTCTTTCCCTTTTTTCATTTCCTTTCTCCTGCCCACCTAGCCCCGTGTACCACCCCCAACCCTTTTCAATGGGCTGTGCCACACCACTTGGCTAGAGAGCCACTGGCACACAGCCTCTCCCACCGGCCAACTCCTTCAGCACCATACTTTCTTTGTTTTTTGTGTCTTCTCTCTATCCCTTCCTTCCTTTCTCCCCCACCCCCCACCTAGCCCCATGCACCCTCCTTGCCCTGACACCTTCTGTAAGAGCTATGCTACACTGCCTGGCTAGAGAGCCACTAGCACATGGCCTCTTAAGATCCACGCTGCCCCACCGGCCAGCTCCCTCAGCACCATATTTTTTTGTCTTTTTTAAAATTGTTGTTTCTTCTGTTTCTCTCCTTTCCTTCTTTTCCTTTCTCCCACCCACCTAGCCCCATGTGCTGCCCCTGCCCTTCTCGACAGGCCAAGTTGCACCACTCAGCCCACAGGCACATTGCGTCCCTGGATCCATGCCTACCCCACCAGCTGAGGTAGAAAATCTGAACAGACCCATAACAAGAGACTGAAAAGGTAATTTTTAAAAACTCCCAACAATGACAACAACAACAACAAAAAAAACTCTGGCCCAAAAGATGGCTGCAATGGAGAATTCTACCAAACGTTCAGAGAAGAGCTCATACCAATACTACTCAAAATATTTCAGAACATATAAAAGGGAGGGCTACTTCCAAATTCATTCTATGAAGCCTTTTAACACTGAAATCAAAACCAGGCAAAGACACCATAAGAAAAGAAAATTACAGACCAGTATCTCTCATAAATATTATTAGACGCAGAAATTCTCAACAAAATTCCAGCCAACAGAATTCAGCATCATTAAAAGAAATACACCACAACCAAGTGGGATTCATACCAGACACACAAAGATGGTTCAAGGTCAGAAAATCAATTAACATAATCCACCACATAAATAAAACAAAAGAAACACATGATCATCTCAATTGACACAGAAAAGGCATTCGATAAAGTCCAACACTCATTCCTGATTTAAAAAAACTCTCAATAAAATAGGAATAGAAGGGAAATTCCTCAACATAATAAATGGCATCTACACAAAACCAACAGCCAACATCATTCTTAACGGAGAGAGGCTGAAAACATTTCCCTTGAGAACAGGACAAGACAAGGATGCCCTTTATCACCACTCCTGCTTAAGCCTGTGCTGGAAGAAAACTAAACAAAGGGCATTCAAGTTGGTAAGGAAGAAGTAAAACTATCCTCATTTGTGGATGATATGAAATTATACATACAGAACCCAAAAAACTCCACAGGAATACTACTGGAGCTAATAGGAAGATTCAACAGAGTAGGATACAAAACAAACATACAAAAATCAGTTGGATTCCTACACACCAATAAAGAGAACTATGAAAAGGAAATCAGGAAAGCAATACCATTTGTAATAGCCCTTAAAAAAATAAAATACTTAAGAATAAACGTAACCATAGATGTCAAAGACATACACAAAGAAAACTACACATTACTGCAAGACACCAAATGAGACCTACATAAATGGAAAAACATACCATGCTCATGGATAGGTACACTTAACATCGTGGAAATGTCAATGCTACCCAAAGCAATCTACAAGTACAACGCAATCCCGATTCAAATATGTGATGGTTAATATTGTGTGTCAACTTGGCTAGGCCACGATTCTCAGTGTTTTTGCAGTTGTATAATGTTGTCATCGCTTCCCGGTTCAGATTTGATATGTTATCACCCCCATGACGGGACCTGCTGTGGGCAGCCAATCAGGGATTTTCCTGGGGCGTGTGGCCTGTATTCAAATATAAGCAGATGTTCTGGCTTTTGCCTGCTCTAGATTCTGCACCTGGCTCCTGTTCGTCTGACCTCCAGTTCTTGGAACTTGAGCTAGCTGCTTATGGTCTTGCCTGCCAATCTTGGGATCCATGGATCTTCACAGCTTGTGAGTAAGAGCCCTGCTCTCCAATCTGCCGATACTGGGTTCACCAGCCCCTTCGGCACATGAATCAGGAGAAGCGTCTATCATGATCCACGAACTTTGACATTCCAGCCTCTACAACTGTGTGAGCCATTTCCTTGATATAAATCTCCCTATATATATGTTTATATGCTTTACTGGTTTTGCTTCTCTAGAGAACCCAGCCTAAGAAAAATACCAACAGCACTCCGCCACAGCTTCCACCACATTGAGTCCAGCACAACTAGGTGGTGCCCAGCTACCACCACCGACTGCTCTAACGGGAATCATAATAGAGGGTCCTGGACAGGACATAGAACATAGAACAAAACATACAACAAAATTCGAATTCACAAAAAAGGTGAGATTTATTGGTCTGACAGAGACTGGAGAAACCTGGAGAGTATGGTGCCCAGACAACCTTTTAACTCAGTACTGAAATCACTCCTGAGTTTCACCCTTCAGCCAAAGATTAGACAGTCCTATAAAAATAATACATATAGTTCAGCCATGCACATGAGACCAAATGGGTACACCGGCCCAGGGGCAAGGACGAGATGGCAGGAGGGGACAGAAAAGCTGGAAATGGGGAACCCAAGGTCGAGAAGGGGAGAGTGTTGACACATTGTGGGGTTGGCAATCAATGACATAAAGCAGTATGTATATTAATTGTTTAATGAGAAACTAATTTGTTCTGGAAACTTGCAACTAAAACACAATTTAAAAAAATTATAACCAAAAATTAATAGATTTGAAAAAAATATTCACAAACTTTTGAAAGCCCAATTAACTTTAAAAAAAAAAATTAACTTTATCCATGGTTAATAGAACAGATGGTATTTGTAATATATATCACAAAGAATTAGTATCCAGAATAAATAAAGAATGCCTACAAGTAAGAAAAAGCCAAACACCTCAATAAAGTCACAAAACGAAAGTCATCGCAGATCTCATTTTCTGAATGAAAAATAAAGAAATTAAATTCATCATCAAACAGTGATGTAGCTATGAATTAGCACAAGGAAATACTACTTTCCCTTATCAACACTATCAAAACTGTTTAAAGGTTACAGTAGAGCAGAAACTGATATTAAAACTAAAAAACAAATGCAACAGAATTCAGTATTCTCCACGGCTCAGTCAAGGCTCAGTGCACCGAAAGATTTAATGTATTTCCTTAAATATCTGAAAGAGATTGATTCACACGCTCAGAAAGACACATCCTTTTGACCCTAACTTAAATATATATATACATATATATTTACCCACGTATACACACACACATACATGCATTTATATATACACATATACATACATACATATTCAAATACATCTGCTGAATAATTACATACATGTGTTTACTTATGTTACATATTCTTTTATAGTGCACATAAAGGAACTACCATATTTACTAGCACTAAATTTTGTTTCTAGCCTTTTCGACAAAACCTATGGTAAACAGAAACTGGGAATTTGAGGGGAAAAAATGAACAGAAATATTCTCAAGACACAGAAAAAGCCACATAAAGTATTTTGAAAAATACTGATCAAAAAGGATCTAAGAATATTACAAAATCTGATGGTAATTTTTATCTTAAATAAAAATAAAATTTTACTATGTATTAGGCCCTGTCAAAGACAGCACAATGTCAGAACACATATAAGTATTTTTTAACTGTTTTGTGCTTTTATTACATTTTATCTTTCAAAGGAACTGGGAAATACAGTCTTAAAACTATACTTCGGTGAATTCTATTTATAAATTTCAGCTCTAATTGAAAAAAATCAAAACCCATAATTCTAAATATGTTTTTTTCAGATCATATTTTATTTCAAAATGCAATGTCCTTTATTTTTTAATGATTACATTTTAGGATAACTATTTGAAGTCAGTTTCCTGCTTTGCAACATCAATTTTTAAAAAGCTGTGGGTCTTAAGTGAAGGAATATAAATTAATGCTAGTCCCCACTGGTAGATCTGAATATATAACTTGTTATTTAAAGAAAATAACACATATTAAACCTCCTATAAGAAGTTAAATCTAAAATAGAAGCCTGGATTCCATTCTCATTGCATACCTTTATTTTTGCATCAATGCTGTATTTTTCTTTTCTCCAATGTGCTTCCTGCGTCCTCAGTTTCTCCAGGTCATTTAGCAAGTCAGCGCAGTGTGTACTTAATTTCTCATTTTCCTCCTCCAGATTTTTTATAACCAGACTGTTTTGCTCTTCCTTATTCTGTACACACTCCTTAGCGTCCTGTAGAACAGTACCACAGGGCCGATAAACCAAAAAAAAAAAAAAAAAAAGCTGAGAACTAATCAGCAAATACAAACTGAGCAGTTTTACTCTCACAGCAGCTTCTTCTACATTTGATGGCCAAGGTCACCTGTGCACTTTTATTGGCCTCTTTTCATGCAGGTGGATGGGTCATATTTTTTCACTGGATGACAGCTTTGATGAGTACACATTTGCAAAGAGCCCATTAATTGATCAAGCTGCCTTTGATGCTGTCCCCAGCTATTTTTGAGACCCACACAGACACATCCTCCCAGACCTGGGTTTTATCAATTAATAATGCCAGTCCCATCAGAATCTAATTACAAGAAGCCACATATTCACACTCCTACTTTCTTAGCTCCATTTCAATCATTAACTATTTATCTGAAAGTTATAAAGCTTAGAGTCTTAGCTTTAAAGCATTTTTCTCAGAGTTTTTACATGTGAGAAAACTGTATGGTACAGCAGGGCCTAAGGCAATATTTTCTCCAAGCTTGTCACTTTCTGTGCCACAAAGGCTGACAAAGCTTAAAGCAAGGCTTCAAAGCAACAGTCCAATAAAACTATGTCCAAGTCAACACACCTTAAGTTCATGACTTTTATCTTTAAATTTCTTCTGCAAGTCACTGAATTCATTCCTTAAGAGAGCATTTTCTTCATCTACTGCAATCTTCCATTTTGCAAGGTCATTTATTTCCTGTTTTAGTCCTGCTTCTCTCTATGGAAGAAATTAAAATTATTGGTGAGCTGTTATTTATAAGAAAAAAATTATTTTAAAGGTTTCAGATTTCCATTGTAATCATTAGGATTAATTAGCGTCATAATAAATTCTGTCATCACAATTCTCATTCCCTGTGACAAGCCCATAAATTTTTAAGTAAAATGTTTAAGTCTGGTACTTATTTATTAGTTTTAAAACAAAGAACACACAAAATATTTCACGATTTTCAAAAGGAAAACTTTCACAATTTAGACTGTGTAACAGAAAATTAAGGTAATTTTACAAATAATTCTAACAGAAGAAAAAACATATATATAGCTAAATAAGAATTATTTAGCCTCTTCAGTGTCTTCTGAATAAAAAATTTTTAAGACATTATGCTCTAGTGAAAGCATAATTTTAAAAGATGAAAAATGATTTTTGGTACTAAAAACATTTTGCTCTGTTAACAAAATATTCAGCATATTAAGACCAGCATAAATTTTAATCAAATATTCTTCTTGCCTGCCAGAGATACCTAAATGGATACCTAATTGGTAGATGTACCATGACTTAATTCTCAGCTTCCCTTTTTTTTTTCTCTTTTGTTTTTTCCATAAAATTTACTCATTCTCTTGGCTTCTAATATTACATCTTTCTAAAGGACTACCCAGTCCATAATCCAACCCTGACTCTCTCCCGATCACCAATTCCATATTTCCATTTTTCTATGCAATATCTCTACTTGAATTGTCTGTTTTTTTTTTTTTTTTATCTCAAACTAACATATTAAAACCTAAATCCATACCCTGATTCTATTTCCTTTTCTGAACTTCCTCAAGTTTTGTCAACCCATCATTCTGTAACTAATGTATTAAGCAGCTACTAATCTGGCCTGACATGCCTATTTAAATCCTCCAAGTCATTCTCAACCATGCCCACCCCCCAAGCCCCATCTGGCTGCCAACCAAGAAGCTAACATATAAAGATAGAAACAAACTTACTTCTTACCATGAAACAATATGCTCAGTAGAGGCCCCTGAAATTTATTACAACTCTGACCTATTACTGATACCTACCTGCTCCTTAAATTCCAATTTATTTTGTATTCCCATATTTACTCTTTATCAAACCCTCTCCAAAGGATTTGGAAACAAAGTGAAAACTGTGGTAAGACTTAGAAATAGGATGAAAGATGGGAGGAGTTTTAATTGTTGGTTTTAATTCACAATAAAATTTTGAAATACTGCATACTAAAATAATCTGTGATGAGTGTGTAAGGTATAAATAAAAAGAATGTAAGACGCAGACCTGTATCCATCACTACCTGGGTAAGCAACACAAGTTTACCACTATCTTTGAAGTCTTCCATATGTCCCCTGATCTCCTAACACCTCCTAACCGCTCTGGGGGTAACTACCATCCTAAAATATTCTCATTCTTCTCTGTCTTTATATTTTCAGGATATACATATACCTATCTAATATACATATAAATTTGCTCAGTTTTGACCTTTATATAAATGAAATCACACTATACATACTCTATGACTTGCTATGTTTGCTGAACATTATCTTCCCAAATATATCCATATTGATGGATGCGGCTGCCATTCAAACACCTTGATATACAGTAGTATTCCAATATATAGATATACTGTAATATTCATCTCCTGTCAATGTCTATTTCAGCTGTTTCCCTTTTTTTTGGGCGGGGGAGATATACAAACAATGCTGGTATGAATCCTCAAACATTTTTCCAGATACATATGAGTAAACATCTTTCCTGGGTAGTATTTTTCAAATTACAAATTATAATTTATTAATGGATTCTAAATTAAATTATCACATCCAGCATTTTTAAGAAGTAGAATACAAAAGAAAATACAAAGTGATATGCACAAATTCTTAGCAATAATGCTCGTAGGAATGAACTTATGAAGCAAATAGACACACTACATTAAATATTTCCTAAATTTTTTGCATTACTTATAGAGTTTTATTATATTTAAAGATTATTAAATACACATTTGATACAAACTATTTATTACATTTTAACTTTATTATACATAGTAAGGACAACTATTGCTGTATGAAGCTTTTATTTTATGTGTGTGTATACTGGGTTATGAGGTAATATGTATTCCTTTCTGTGTGGGGATCAAAGTAAAAAAAAAGTTTGGAAAATACTGCTCTGGATTATTTATACCCAGAATTGAAATTTCTACATCATGGGCTACAAGCAGTTCCAAGAGTTCTCACTGCTCCATATTCTTACCAGCAATTAACTCCCAGACTTGGTAATATTTTATGAACCCATTAGGTATAAATGGTACCTCGATGTGGTTTTAATTTTTATTTCCTATTTTAATTATTAGGCCATGTCAAAACATGTCTGACTTCAACAGAACAGCTTAAAAATGGATGCTCAATAATGGCCCATATATAAATCACAGCTCATATTTCTACTCTCATCTAAGTCTTATCCTTCCTTCAAAATTCAACTTCCATCTCCTCCATGAAAGTTTCCTCAACTATCCCAGTAATTTATATTTTCTGCCATTTTTAAATTTCCTTTTTGCCTATGTTATTGTAAATTTGACACATATTACCTGGTAAACTATCTCTCTATGTACTCATACCGCCTCCCTAACTAGATTAGTAAATGAGTATCAATGAGATGGAAACTGAAAGATTAACTCAATCATGTGACTATTAAGACTGTTTATAAAATACCCACAGCCCTGGCTTTTTAAAGTAGAATTGACAAAACTTTAGAATGTCTCATCTATTCTGAAGACTGAGATTCTATGAAGGAAAACACACTAAAACAACTGATTTAAGTTGTAAAAGGGTTTACCGATAACTGTGAGCTAAATTTAATAAGCATTGACAATATCAATAACACCAATAGCAAGCCCTTTTGTAAGACTTATTTAATAATTTAAATTTGGACATTTGACTGAATTTAGTAATCCACAAGGAAAACACAGACCTAATTTGTAAATTAAAAACGACTATAAGGTGAAATTGGTTAACCAAAACTATCATATTATAATTAGTTTGAAAAATTTGATATTATATTCCATAATCACTAAAACAATTATACAAAGATATACTCCCAACAGAAGAGAACTGACAAATTAAACCTGTAAAATTTTGTATAATTTCAATATATTTTCCAATTAAATGGATATTCAGTGATCTATTTTAAATAATGAAAGCATGAGCATACACGGTTAAAAGGAAATTTAAAATATTAGTTGTATGACACTGTTTCAACAAAGTTCTCTAGCTAGAGTACATTCTTAATGGTCTGGTTTGAGCTAATATTAAAATAAGAAAATGGAACTCTGAGGAATCATAAAACATAAAGGGTGACAAGAAAAATTATGTCTGGAACAAATAATTTATTATGGATAAGACATGAAATGAATAATTCACATGATGGTCAAGAGAAGTCTACAGAGTAAGAAGAGAATGATAGTATGAAGCAGGGAAATAAAAAGGAACAGCAGCCTAAGACCTACAACTCTATCAGACAGTGCTTGAGAATAGCTCATTTATTATTTATGCCCACCGACTTTCAAAATGGACTTAAAAGTTTTAATAAAAAAAAGAACAAATGAAACCACAACTAAAACAAAGGTAAATGAAAACTGGAGATGGAGGAAAGGGTAAGAGAGCTAACTGCAATTGAGAACCAAAACTTATTTCTAAGTTTCCTAGAAGAGAAGGAATAGGAAAAATACAATGTTAAAGAGGAATTTTCATCTAATCAGAAGCAATATACTAGGCTATCAGAAGAATCATAGTACCTAGTAGAATACTTGACAGGGAATTATGTCTTTTTAATAACTAACAGTGACAAAACTAATGCATAGTCCTACCAAATTAAGTTTTATATAATTCTTTATACTACTATCAATAAGTCATATTAAACTGCACTTCTATGGAACTTTTTCTACAACCAGCTTACAAAATTAGTATCTCTATATATTAACTTTCTAGTAATTTGACTGGATACACAGTTAAGACTTAAATATTCTAAAGAAATTGTCATTCTTAATTGTTACACTACTTCTTAGGCTATAAATATTGAAAATCAACAGCTATTTAATATTACTCAGTAGAACAAGAAAAACTCAATGAAATTCTGCTTCTAGTATGAAGGAGTAAGCTCCTAAAAACTGACCCACCCTGTAATTCTGGACAAAATACAAAAACAACCAATTTAGGCTCTGAAAAAGGAACAAAGTAGAAAGAGTTTGGAGGAGAGATAAAACTTGGAAAACATTAATAGGATTGGCTAAGTTTTCTGTTTTATGGCAGGAAACTCGTGGACATGGTATGTGGCACGTAAGGCTCGAACAGAAAAACCTGCCATCTTTCTGCCAGAGAAACCAGGCAAGGAGCCTGGGACAACCAGAACAACAAGAACTGAGCCCTAAACTCTGTGTATAAACACTGACTGTATTTCTGGCTGATGCCTGAACCATGCATGTGTGGGGCAGACTGAAATCAGTCTGAACTGAGACCTGAGAGGCTGTCAGCTGCAGGTGAGACAGAATTTGCCCAACATTTGCCCAACTGTATTTCATTTTATGGATCAGTGAAACCTTTCAACTTCTCTTTTTCCCCTGTGCAAGCAGCTATGCTATGCCTGTTCCACCACTGTATGTTGGATGTGTGGTGGAACAATTACTTGTCTCTCTAATTTCACAGGTGGAAAAGAACTGTACTAAAGAGCTATGCTTAAGGAACTACACCCAAGGAACCTCATTCACTTCTGAATCTGATTCAAAATCTGAGATTCTGGACTTAGAAATGATGCTGTAATGGAATGAGACTGGTGGGAACTTGGGAGGGACTGAATATATTTTCCATGTTGGAGGGATATAAATAATTGGGGTCCTATGGGAGTCATCTTTAAGCAAGGCAAAAAACGGGTGGATTTGGAGCAGAGAGGCAGTAAGTTAATTGCTGCACACATTAAAGTTTGAGAACCAAAGTTAGAAGTCAGGAATCTCTACATGTTTTTGATCAAAAACCACAAACATTAAATAAATTTGAACATCACCACTATATTAAAAGAAAAAAATGTTGCTGTTGAGTTGATTCCGATTCACAGTGACCCTGTAGGACAGAGTAGAACTGCCCCATGGGGTTTCCAAGGCTGTAATCTTTAGGCAAGCAGACTGCTACATCTTTCTCCTGTGGAGCAGCTGGTAGGTTTGAACCACCTACCTTTAGGTTAGCAGCAAAGCACTTAACCACTGTACCACCAGGGCTCCTTATACGTACCTGAAAAATCAAACCTGTTGCCACCCAGTTGATTGCGACTCATAGCGACCCTATAGGACAGACTAGAACTGCCCCATAGGGTTTCCAAGGAGCAGCTGGTGGATTTGAACAGCCTATTTTTTGGTTAGCTGCTGAACTCTTAACCACTATACCACCATGCCCCAGTTGTACACACAGGTCTTTATAAATTATAAATATATAAATTGTTGTACTAATGTATTACACACATTACAAAACATACCTAACAATAAAATTTTTTAAAATATGATACATGTATATTTTACGATAATTTTATATTGTACAGTACTAAAAACTTTTCTGCCCTTACTGAAAGTTAGTAATAGGAATTTGTTAGAGCAATGTGACTGAATATGCTTTACTGAGAAGAGATTGCTCAGCCTGGGTCTACAATTTCCCAAACCTTGAATCCTGGGGTGATCATACGACAGTTTTCCCCAGTAGAATGTGAGTGCAAATGAAGTTGGCCACTTCTGGGTCATACTGTTCTATTTGTTATAGCAGCTTAGTCTAGCCTAATAAATAGACCAGGTATATGTCAATATTTATCTCTCTTAGAACATATTTTGATATTGTCCTACACACTGGTGAAATTTTTCCAAAACAAACTGACAAAAATGTTATTTCTAAAATTTTCATTACGGTGCCAATTTATAGCATTTTCTATCAGCAAAAATACAGCTTTAGAGATGGTATCAATTTCAAATTTACATGTCATATATGAATCTATAACCTTTTAGAGTTTATATGGATATAAAGACTGGAAAAATAAGCAAGACATGTAAGTTAGATACTGAATATTTTACCTAGGTTAACTTCTACTTTTAATCCTTCTGTATGACAACTTTATAACAATAACTGACCTTAGATCAAAGTTCTAATGACCCTTTAATTGGCTAGGAAGGAACAGATTCAAAAGTTAGAAAAACAATATATTGCCAAAAAGGTACCTCCATTTAACCCAGAAAAATGATGCAATTTAGTCCATGGTGAGAAAAATTGGTATAAAATAAATTTAAGTATTATATAATGGTGTAGCTCATTCTTATATCTATGCTCCTACTTCTAAGAGGTTTTTCTCTTTTAAAAATAGTTCCTGGAACCATTGCTCACATGGGTTTTGCAGTGGTAATATACTGGCTACATATTATATAATTTACTGATTACATGTAAAAGATAGGATTGTACTAATTTGAAAATTATACATCTTCAAAAGATGAAATTGAATTATCCTATTCCTATGATTTTTATTCTACGAATGATATATTTGAAAATGTACAAGTTTCAGAACTGAGTGCTAACTGCTAAAAATAAAATGCAAAATGCAACAAAACAATGAATAATCACTAGATACTGCTGTAATACTATAAATGTTACCTTAACTTAAAGAGTTTTAATGTAGAAATACCATAGCCTATTAATTCAGAAACCAATGTGTTATAAGTGATGGAAAAAAAAATGAAGAATAATCTGACTACAGTGATTTCAAAAAAAGTAATGCTTTAACATAATGGCCCTGATATTCTTAATGAACATTACTGTAAAAAATTCAAAATAAGTTTAAAGATCTACTATTTTAAACAAATATAGCAATTTTTTCTGTTCTGACACCAACCTGTTCTAGTTCTTGTATTTTGGCATCCTTGACTTGCAAAATTTCAAGAATTTTTCTGTCTTTAGCTTCAGCTTTCTGTTTTTCTCTAGAAACAAAAATATATATATTCATAGTTTATTAGTCATACCTGGTAGCTAGTCCTTTAAATGTTCACATCCTGATTATGAATGTAATTTAACAATATAGATAATTAAATTATCTGAGGCGGACAGCCCTTTCAGAATTAATCAAGAACCATATGGCAAGTGACAGCAACTTTTAATTGCTGACGAGACAACTTCATACTGAAAGGAACATTTTCACTTCCAGATTTAGATATATGATTTAAAAATCATTAAAAGATTATTTAACCGTGTTTACAAAATTGTATACACAAAATTATACAAAAAATAAAATATTTACTGTTTATAAGTAAAATTCTCAAAAGATAGAGTGCCAAGATTTATTAATAATTAACATCTCAAACTAGAATTTTCAAATTTCTGATGCATACCTACACATGTTTAGTGTGTGAGAACACTACTAACTTTACTAAATGGTAACTGTATAATCAAAGAATAGTTCTCTGGCAATCAGTTTTCAGTAATGGCTCCAAATAAAAAAAAAAAAATCAAAACACTCACAGACAATGACTTATCTTCAACAAATAAACAAATATAGCTTTCATAAGGAAAAGGAGGGGAAGGAAAGGAACAAAGGTTTAAAGACATTGTACAACTGGGCTGATGGCTGGTCAATTTACATCATAAATGAGAGAAAATTCATTGGACATTGGTTTATATATTTTTGAAAACATTTAAAATATGGGAAAAAACAGGAATCTGGATGCACCTTGATCACCCATGAATCACAGAATGTACAGATAAGGAAGAAGTTAAGAATCTTCACTTGAGAAAGAGTGAAATGAAACAAAGGGCCTATTATCTAAACCTCAGAAGGTGGAAAGGGCTATCAGAATGAAGACACCCCAAACAGAAAAGCAAACCACTAATTTTAAGAGATAAATTCTGAAAATATAATAGTGAATAAAAAACACTTTATTAGACTTCCATAAGTTAGCATAATAAGCTAACTCTTTGAGGCTTCCTCTCATCTCTAAATTGATGGTACTGACAGAAGAATATAAAGGAGTTCACAAACTGAACAGAAATTCAAAGCTGTAAATGGGAATAAAGCTGCTGTCTGCTGTCCTCCAGCTCCAGATACACACTAAGGTTGAAACAAGTATCGCTCCTGGGGATAAAAGGAAATAAACGTGTGCTGCTCCACATGGAGAACAAGATCTGGGCTCCTTGTTTGAAACTAGAGATGGGAAAGGGCTCCCAACTCATGAAAGGAGGCTGGAGGAAGCTCCTGCCAACCTTTTCCTGGAACTATGGCTTACATGAAAGTCTAGAAAGAAAAAGGTTATAAATATATAGCACTGTAAACAGGAACTAAGCCAAGACCGTATGGTTCAGACACTAAATATGGCAAATACCCTATGTCACTGTCAGCTAAGAGTCCCAAACTACCAATATAAACCTATTTCAGGGTAATGAGGTGGGGGTGTCAATTTAGTAGCAAGTACAAAATTTCTGAAGAGAAAAAGAGGTTAGACAACAAGGGAGGGTAGTGGAAAAAGAGAACATGAACAATAGCAACAAAATGTCATCACAAATAAAAAAATCCAAAGCACAAGAACAAACAACCCAAACACGTTAACTTAATAATCAGAAGGTACAATCACTCTAGATAAAAGGAAAGTAATTGAACACACTGAAAAGACTTTAAAAGGAGTAAGTTTAGAGTCCTCAGAGTCATAAAAGAATACAAATATAAAAATAAGCATAGATGGATCTAAAAGTCTATTAAAATCTTTAAAGCAAAAATTGTAATCACTCAATCAAAAAACAACCAAATGGGATACGCTCAAAACTGAACACAAAAAAAAAGAATTAATGGAAAAGGAGGATAGTAATGAGGGATTAATTACTATGAAGAACACGGTATAGAAAAATGATGAGATTAAAAGATACGAAAATACAGTTGAGACATATAGGTTTCATTGAAAAACTCCAATATATACCTAATGAGTTCCAGAAGCACATGATTGTGGGACGAGAGATAAAGCAATATTTTTAAGAAGCAACTGCTGAGAAACTTTAGAAACAAATAGAGTTATCAGATTGAAATAGCACTTTGAGTACATTCCACCCACCCAAAACCAAACCCACTGCCATCGAGTCGATTCCGACTCATAGCGACCCTATAGGACGGAGTAGAACTGCCCCATAGAGTTTCCAAGGAGTGCCTGGTGGATCTGAACAGCTGACCTTTTGGTTAACGGCCGTAGCACTTAACCACTACGCTACCAGGGTTTCCTGAGTACATACCAGAATAAATAAAAAGAGGGTCATATCTAATAGATTAACCCATTCAGCCAACAAGTATTTATTGTGCACTGAATTTATGACAGGCACTGTCCTAAGGTCTAGGGATACTGCAATGAACAAAATAAGCCAAGTGGCTACCTTCACTGAATTAACATATGAAATGGAGCCCTGGTGGTGCAATGGTTAAAGAGTTTGGCTGCTAACCAAAAGGTCAGCAGTTCAAATCCACCAGCCACTACTTGGAAACCCAATGGGGCAGTTCTACTCCATACTACAGGGTCTGTATGAGTTGGAATCAATGTGACGGCAACTGGTTTGGTTTTTTTTTAAATTAACATTAGTGCATGGATACGCAAGATAAATAACATATAAGTGAATGCACAATATATTTTTACAGGATCATATTGGTTGGTGCATTGAGGACAGAACCTAGGAGTCAAGGGTAGAAGCAGAAACACCAGTTAGGAGGTAAATGCAATACCTCAGGTGAGAAATAAAGGTGACTTGGACAAGAGAGTTAGTTATAGGGATGTTGAGAAAGTAATAAAATTCTGTACACTTTAAAAGTAGGGCTAATAAGATTTACTGATGCATTAGATGTGGGGTGTGAAAGAAAGGGAGAAGTCAAGAATGTATCCAAGGCTTTTGCCTGAGCAACTGGAAGGATGGAGTAGGTAAAATTAGATTGGGGAGCATTAGAATTAGACATATTATGTTTGAGCATCTAATTGACATTTATGAGGGGTAGGAAGCTGGATAAACAAGTATGGAATCAATGAAGACGTCAAGGCCAAAGATACAAGCTTAAGAGTCAGACAAATATATTTTAGATCATAAAAGTACATGAGATCATCTAGAGAATGATTTTGGATACAGAAATCCAAGGATTGAGTCCTGGGACACTCTAGAAGTTAGAAGTTAGTAAAATGAGGGAAAACCAGCAAAGGATCCCAAGAAGGATAAGCCAGTAACTATAAGAGGAAAACCAAGAGAGACTGCTAAGTGAATAAAGTACTTACAGAACGGCCAACTGCGACAAATACTGCAACACTTAAAGAAGGTAAGGTCTGAGAACTGATTGCTAGATTTAGCAATGTTGAGGTAACTGGTCATCTTGACAAAAACTGTTTTGGAGAAAGAAAAAAACTTGAAGACAGTGAGTTAAACCTGCACCTCAGTGGAATTTTGCTGTAGAGAGGAGCAGAGAAATGGGACAGTAGTTCAACGGAAATGTAAGATCAATTTTTTTTTTTTTTTTTAAGATGGGAGATAAAATAGCCTAATGTGTACATTGACAGGAATGATGCGGGACAGTGAGGGACAGTGATGATTAAGGAGAGAGAAAGGAGATTGCAGAGCGACATCGCTGGTTCCTTGAGGCAAGAAGGAATAAACTTTAATGCACATATGGAGTTTGTTTGGCCTTAGAGAGGAGTATAAACAGTTCTTCCAAATAAATAAAAAGAAAATATATGGGTACAGATCCAAGCATACTGGTAGATGCAGTCATGGGAAGGAGTAATGCTTTCTTTTAAGAGTTCTTATTTTCTCAGTGGTATCAGAAGCAAGAGTCAGAATGGGAAAAGAAGTGTTGGAGGTTTGAGAAGAGAGGAATAGTCATCTAGGATATTGAGAAAGTGAGGCAAAAAAGATGATTACCAGGCCTTACTAAGGGGCACTAGAAGTTAGTGGTCATAAATTTACATAAGACTAGTCATCATGATTGAGCATTTTTCTCCAGCCATTTTTAGCTCTCTGAATGTTGGTACAGAGTACATGAAGAGCTGGAATAAACCATCTTTGAAATTTTGCAAATACATGTATTATGACTACTGATGTATTTGTATTGCTGTATTACTGTTATTTTCTATTTACCATTCATTAATAGCACAGTTAATGCATAAGAACAGTCCCCTGACTTCAACTGGCCTTCCTTTATGTTACTTTTATCTATAGTAAAATTAAACTTATTTTCAGAAATGTATGTCCTTTAATTTCCTATTCTATCATTGTCTGTCATATATAAATCCGACATTTTACATTTTAGTTTTATATTGATTTATAGGACTATCCCATCTATTTAAAAATATATGGCCTTTGCCATTAATTGCAAATATATAATCTGAAATTATGGATTGAATTTCTATTTTATTTGTTTATGGGATAAGTTCATGTGTGTGTGTCTGCACACACATACACACAAAATTTCACCAAATACCAAAGAAGGAAAATTACAAGGAAAAAGAGGAACATTACATAATGACAGAAGAGTCAATACTCTAAGAAGACATAGCAATTCTAAATGTATATACAGCTAAAAATAAAAAGCACCAAAATACATGATGCAAACACTGACAGAACTGAGAGGAGAAATAAACAAATTCACTATTACAATTGGACACTTCAACACCCCTGCTAGCAGTTGATAAATCAAGCAAGCAAAAATTCATAAAGGATACAGGTGACCTGAAAAGCACTATCAACCAACTTGATCCAATATGAATTTACAGAACACTCCATCCAACAACAACAGAATATATATTCTTCTCAAGCTCACATGGAACCTTCACTAAGATAGTCCACATTCTGGGCCATAAAACACATCTTAACAAATTTTTAAAAAATGAAAATTATACAACATATGCTCTCAGACCAATGAAATTAAACTAAGAATTAGTCACAGAAAGCTAGCAAGAAAGTCTCAAAATATTTGGAAATTAAACAACATACTTCTAAATAACCCATGGTCAAAGAAGTCTTAAGAGAAGTTAAAAAATACTTTGAGCTAAACGAACATGAAAATACAACTTATCAAAATTTTGGAGATGCAGTACAAGCAGTTCTTAAAGGAGAATTTATAACATTAAATGCATATATTAGGGAAAAAAGGTCTAAAATTAATAACCTAAACATCCAACTTAAGAAACTAGAGAAAGAAAAGATTAAGCCTAAAGCAAGCAGAATAAAATAAAGGAGAAATCAGTAAAATATACAATAAAACACAAGAGAAAAATCAACATAATCAAAAGTTGTTTCTTTGAAAAGATCAACGAAACTAACACTTTTAGTCTGAATAATCAAGAAAAAAAGAGAGAAGGCTCAAATTACAAACATAAGGAATGAGGGGGCATTGCTACTAATCTTACAGGCAGGATTATAAGCAAATACCATGAACAACTGTACGTCAATAAATTAGATAACTCAGATGAAGTGTACAAATTCCTAGGAGGACACAAACTACCAAAACCGACTCAGGAAGAAACAGAAAATCTGAATAGACCTACAACAAGCAAAGACATTGAATTAGTAACCAAAATACTATCAATAATGAAAAGCCCAAGTTCAGACAGCGTCAATGGTGGATTCTATCGAACATTTTAAGAAGAATTAATATAATTCCCCACAAACTATTCCAGAATATAGAATCAGAAGGAACACTTTAGCTCCTTCTATGAGGCCAGCATTACTCTTATACCAAAACCAGATAAATTATAACTACAGAACAATATCTCTCATGAACATAGATGCAAAATCCCCAAGAAAACATTAGCAAATCTAATCTAGCAATGCATAAAAATAATTATATACCATAGACAAGTGGAATTTATTCTGGTTATGTAAAACTGTTTCAACATTCAAAAATCAATCTATGTAATCCACCATATCAACGGGCTAGAGAAAATTTCAGCAATCAAAGCAAAAAAGCCATGTGATAAAATCCAACATTCATGATAAAAACTCTCAGAAAACTAGGAATAGAACTGGAAGTTCTCTACTTAATAAAGAACATCAACCAAAAAAAACCTACAGCTAGCATCATTTATAATAATGAAACACTGGATGCTTTTTCCCTGAGATAGAGAACAAGGCAAGGATGTCCTCTCTAGCCACTCATACGGAACATGTTTCTGAAAGTCCTAGTTAGTATAAAAATACAAGAAAAAGAAGTAAAAGGCATAAAAATTGGAAAGGAAAGGATAAACTGTCTTTATTTGCAGATCATATTATTGTCTAGGTAGAAAAGCCCAATGAATGTGAAAAAACAAAAACTCCTGGGGGAAAAAAGCAAGTACAGAAAGGTCATAAGCTCCAAAGTCAACATACAAAAGTGAATTGCTTTCCTACATACCAGAAACAAACAACTGGAACTTGATTTTCTTTTTAAATACTACTTATATAATAGCACCAAAAAAAAAAAAATTAAAAGTACTAAGGTATAAATCGAACGAAATTTGTACAGATCTATATGCAGAAAAATACAACTCAATGATTAAAGGAATCAAAGATCTAAATAAATGGAGATATATTCCCTGCTAATAGGTTAGAAGACTGAATATTGCTAATAATATTCTTTTCAAATCGATCGATGGATTAAACACAATCCCACTGAAAATTCCGGCAACTTATTATGTAGATCTTGACAAACTGGTTCTAATATTTATATGAAAATATAAAGGAACTAGAAAAGTCAATACCAAAGAACACAGCTGGAGAGCTCACACTACCCAATTTCAAGACATAGTATAAAGCTACAGTAATCAAGATAGTGTAGTATTGGTGAAAAATAGACACCTACTTCAATGGAATAGAAGACACCCTAGAAATAGACCCACATAGATACAGTCAACTGATTTTTTGACAAAAGCAAAAAGGAAATTCAATGAAGAATATTTTTTCAAAAATGGTGATGGGACAACTAAATGTCTACGTGCAAACAAATAAACCTAGATGTGGATCTTACACCTTACAAAAAATTAACTCAAACTGGATCACTGACCTACATAAAACTGTAAAAATTTTAAACTTGAAGAAAACATAGGAGAAACTCTATGTGAGCTTAGCATTGGTGATAAGTTTTTAGATAAAACACCAAACTCACAACTCATAAAAGAAAAAAACAGGTAAGTTAGACTTTATAAATGTTAAAATCATGTTCTCTGTCTGAGAAAGACACTGCTGCAAAAATAAGAAGACATGTCACAGATTGGGAGAAAACATTTGCAAAACATATCCCAAAAAAGACCTGTATCCGAAATATACAAAGATCTCTTTAAACTCTATGCTTTTTCACACATATTTTGTACTTGGCACTGTCATTCTCTTTCTAACCTTCTGATGGGGATCCTCCTTAAAAATGCAAATCTCTATGTATTCATCAAATTTAATGCAGGTAGAACTTGCCATCACAAGACCATGAGTATTATAAAGGAGTCCTAGATGCATTCAAGTTATATACATCAAGAGAAAAATGGTTTCAAATCCCAAAAGGCAGGGCATGATAGAGTTTACCCAGGTTAAAACAGTCAAGACATTAATTCCAAGTTAGAAACTCCCTCTGTTAAGTCCCTTCCTGGATATACGATGAATCTGTTTTTAACATTCCAGGAATTAGTTTCATTCATAGAGTTAGAGTCTTTCTAATCTACTCTTCTTTAATAAGCCTAAAATCCCTGCTAGTGTCAACAGTCCTTTAACATGAGACAGGAACAGAACTAGACTACCAAAAAACAAACAAAAAACACCCACTGCCATCGAGTCAATTCCAACTCACAGCCACCCTATAGGACAAAGCAGAACTGCCCACAGGGTTTCCAATGCTGTAAATCTTTATGGAAGCAGTCTGTCATATCTTTCTCTCACAGAGCGGCTGGTAGGTTTCAACAACCAACCTTCTGGTTAACAGCTGAGTACTTAACTACTGCACCACTAGGGCTCTTCAGAACTTAGACAAACTGCCACAAGAGCCAAACAAAAGTATTATCACTGCTCTAAAATAAACTTGGTCACTAGGTTGATTATTTCCTATGACACTAGTCTGTGCATAACTGACTCACAGTCTAAACCAGTGGTTCTCTCAGTGTGGGTCCCTAAACCTAGCACCATCAGCGTCACCTAGGGCCTTATTAGAAATGCAAATTCTTCAGCCCACCCTAGACAAACTGAATTAGAAACTCTGAGGGTGGGGCCCAGAAATCTGGGTTAACAGGGTCACAAGTGATTCTGATGCACATTAACGTCTGAGAGTCACTGGTGACCAATAACTAACACACTCCTCAAGAAATTATGGTGGGTAGTAGTACAATGCTGCAAATATAGATGATAAATTAAATATAAATTCTCATGTAGAACATAAACTTCAAAAATGTATCTCAGTGGTATCAATTTATAACCAAAAAGCTCCAAAATGAACTGCTATGTTACATAATTTTGAAATTGAAAAAAAAATTCACAATTCAAAATATATGTGGACATTTGTCCAGCAGCTCCTCCTGGTGGTATGGGATATCTAGTATTCTCATAATAGGAAAATGCTTCCAGGAGAAACCAGTGTTACCATATGAACACAATATTTTGTGCTTAGACGAAGTTGAAAAAAAGTTGTTTCAAGTTTAAAATATCATCAACTTGTCTGGTCAATTTAATTAATACATATTCTACGTATTTACAAGACATAAAAAAATGTTCCTCAAAAAAAAAAAAGGCTCTGTCAAGAAGTTGATGATGATCAATGACTGAGACAAACTCCTGTTTAGCTAATTAGAACCACTGATGTGCAATAATGATGTGAGCTAAGAATATTTGCAGACTTCTTTAGGATGAAAAATGAAGTGAAGAGAGGCTGTCAAATTTGTACAAGTTTAAAGCTCCAATCACTTTTCCCAAGAGTACCACCCATTTAAATGTTTAACACTGCTGTACTTAGCCACATGAATTACCACGCTTACTTTTTGCCATTTTCTAAACTCAAAGATATGAGAAATTATTCTAAATCATTAAGAAACAAAATTTTATTGTGTTATAGACCATGCCATAGATTAAAGAATATGACAGGATCATATTTTCTGGGTTTGAGCCCATTTTTAATGAGATGTCAAAAATGAAATATTAGAGTCTAAAAGCAACATTTAACTATAAATGAGGAAATGATATTAGTCTGAATTAAGAAACAAAAATATAAAGTAAAACTTACTGAGGTTGATTATTCTTAATTAACATAATAATGCACAAAATAAAGCTAGTTTAATTTTTCTTTCCTTTGAGTACAGAATCTATTAATATTCAGATTTTATTCTTATTGACTTTCAATTTGAACATCATCCCCAATTTCTAGTAAACATTAAGATTCTAAAACAGTAATACTGATAAAATGGAAGTTTATGGAAATGACAACTATACCATCATCATACTATTTACCCTTTTATTCATGAACTGTTTTAAAACTACTATTTTCCACTTTTGAACACGTGTAATAAATTACTAGAATGGTACCTATGAATAGTACAATTAAAAAGAAGAAAACTTGCAAGAGAGGTTACACAAATATTTTTAAAACACATTTTACTCCACAGCAAAAACAGCTATTAAAAAAGCTAATATTCTGAATAAAAATATTTCATCAGATCATAATACATATATAAAACCTTTGGTATAAAATATTTTAAAAGTCCAAATATACTTAAAATGTCTACTTTGCTTTCAGACAGAATTTAATTTTTAATACATAATCTGGAATTTAGAACTATTAAGTTTTATTTTTCAATATAATATATATATATTTAAAACTATATATGAAAGCCAAACATTGTGCTGGAGAAGTCAGCCTGACACATGAAAAATGACTGATTTTTTTTTCTCCTGTTCAATCAGGTAGGTCCAAACTATAACATAGAACAGAATGAGACTACATCTGAATTTGAATCAGTAAATTATGGAGTATCAATGAAACCTTTAAACAAAAAAGGAATAATTTAGCAGAACATAACTTTAAATTTAATATATTACTAAAGACCACCCTGACAGGGAACACAACAGAGAGTCCCTGGCGAAGGAGAAAAGTGTGGTGCAAAACTCAAATTCACGTAAAAAGACCAGACTTAGTGGTCTAAGACTAGATGAATCCTCGAAGACATGGCCCCCGGAATCTCTGTTACCCCAGAACTAACACCATTCCCAAAGCCAACTCTTCAGGCAAAGATTAGACTGGACTATAAAACATAAAATAATACTCGTGAAGAGTGTGCTTCTCAGTTCAGGTAGCTACACGAGACTAAATGAGCAGCTCCTGTCCAGAGGTGAGATGAGAAGGCAGAAAAGCATAGGAGCTGGTGGAGTGGACACGGGAAACCTGAGGCGCAAAGGGAGAGTGTGCTGTCACGTTACAGGGACTGCAACTACGGTCATGTAACAATGTGTGTATAAATTTTTGTATGAGAAATTAACATAAGCTGTAAACCTTCACCTAAAGCACAATTGAAAAAAGGAAAAAAAATATGTTACTAAATAATGTGCCTTTATATCAGATACGCTTACTCATTCAACACCATTTCTAAATACACAGAGTTGAAACACAAAAGATCTTTTCTTCTTTTATAGTTAGAAATTAAATGGCTCCATTTAGTTTCTGATTTTCCTATGATTATTCCCTTTGGACTGCATGCCCAGATATTTCTGCATATACGCAATATTTTTAATCTAAAACAACTATAACAGAGTTGGAACTGTATATTGTATGCCTTTAATAATTGTGCAAATATATTTTGCCCAGAATCTAGAAGTCTCTTACAGCATTCAAAAATATCAACACTTCAAAACAGACTGTTTTAACATCTGCACATCACCAGGGTTGCCCCCAAGGATTTTTAAATGATGCCTGCCTGTGCTGAATAAAGTGCTAACTTGCACCTTGCATTTCAAACTGTGTCCTGAGCAGCCATCCAGTTGGTACAACACCAGCTGAATTCCCACAGGCCACTGTTCACTCAAGCTTGACTGCAATTATCATGTCAATATTTTGTGCTCTGATATGCAGATATGTACACATGCAGGCTGCATAATACTTTCTTCTCCCTGGAATGTTGACTTATGTTCAATGTTCTGCGAATTTTAAATGAAACCATAATTAAACTTTCATTAAATGAGGGCAATCACAATTATTTTACCTTAAATACAAAAGTTATATTTCTGTATTACCTACTGCCATACATATAAAGACTAAAATTTTAAGTAACTAACCTTTACTACAATTTCACAATTCTTTAAAGGTTTTCATAAAATTAAAGAGAGTATTTGGCAAGCTTCTTGCATCTAGTCAAAGTTCGAATCAGTTTTTTCATACTTTATCAGACTTTCTCTCACCTTGAACAGTAGAGTGTTTCTAACGGAACACCTTTCTTTTAGTTCCTTTGATTATCCTCCCATCCATCCACAACTCTGCCTCAGCATCCAGGGCTGTTGCAACAGGAAAAGTACTCAGCAAAAGTATATTTATGCCCTATATGGAGCTGCCTAGCAGTACTGCTGCCAGATGGCAGAATTCTGGCAGCTACACTTCTGGGGTCTCCAACCAGCCATGCTACTACCATGCTGCAAAATGCAACCCCTTTGCAGGCTGTGTTGGCCTAATACACATGAGACAGTGTACAACCATACAGCAGCTGCGCAACCCATGTGTTAGGAGAGGAATGAAAGCAGCGGGAGGTATTCCCAGTGGTGAAAGTATATACTATAACACAACAGCCTGCTTATGAAGCATCTAAACTTTGAGTGTAAACATAAATATGAGTTAATCATCCTATATGCTTTAAATACAAGTATCTCATATCAAGAGACGATAGCATACATATCCTATTAAACATACAAATAAATATTAAACATAATCTTGCTGCTCTTGTTCCCTTTTCTGGTTTTCATTTCCCGGGATTGAGTTTTCATTTCCAGATCAAAAAAGAAGAAAACTGAAGGAAGGAGAATGAGTACAAGAAAAAAGTATCAAAGAGTCTACCAGATTAGAAACAGAATGTTAAAAAGAAAGCAAAACATATTTTCAATATAAGATTTACACAAAGATGTAGTGTTTAGAAATGAAAACTAGAAAAACAAAGCAGTTTTTATACATGCTTCATTTGAAACATGGATATATATGAAAAAATAAAAAGCACTATCATTATCATTTCCAATATAAGATTTAGCTACATTTCTCAATTTGAGTTTTCAAACTCAAGTACAACAGACAATATTTTAAGGATCAGTAAGCTGTAAGATTAAAGAGCAATAATATCTTCAAAAAAAACTGAAGTTATTCTTGGAAGCCTATTCTATTAAATACTACTTGGCTTTTCTCAAGTCTCTACAAAAACAAACTAAAAAGGTAGTTAAACTGCAACCTGAGAGAAAATAATAATAACTCACTATTTGCTAAGCAGAAACCCTGGTAGCGTAGTGGTTAAGAGCTACAGCTACTAACCAAAAAGTAGGCAGTCCAAGTCCACCAGGCACTCCTTGGAAATCCTATGGGGCAGTTCTGCTCTGTCCTATAGGTTCACTATGAGTTGAAATCGACTCCACAGCAACGGGTTTTATTTGCTAGGCATTATTATAATCCATTTACATGCATTAACATAAAATAATTCTATTCTTATTTTCATTTTACAGAAAACTAAGACATAGAGAAGTAAATAAGTTGCTCATCACAAAACTAACAAGCAGAGGAGCTAAGATTCCAAACCAACCAGCCTAGCTCCAGAGCCTGTGTTCTTAACCACTAATTATTAAAAATAACTTCTTTAGGGACATTAGAGGTAAATATCCAACACATTCCAATGAAAGATGTGCAATCTTTCTCTTATCAGTCTTTAAAACTGGTATTCATTTTTCTAGTGGATTCTCTTCTGTAGAATCATGGTACTTCATGTGGGGTGAATGTCAAAACTCCCTGTGAAGTTTCTTTTAAACACAGATACCTCAATCCTATCCTAACCCCTTACTGTCCAATTGATTCCGACTTATAAGGACTCCACAGGATAGAGCAGAACTGCCCCATGGGGTTTCCAAGGAGCAGCTGGTGGATTTGAACTGCTGACTTTTTGGTTAGCAGCTGCGCTCTTAACCACTGCACCATCAGTGGCTCCCAATTCTATATTAAACCTTGGTAAATCAGAATTTTAAAGAGGTCAGGGGTGAATTATATCTCAAGAACCTCTTAAAACTTATTTATCTACAACTCAGTGAAGAAAATATTCATATAAATTATTTGACCAGTCAATCACTTTTCCGTGGACTATATAAACCGTATCTACATATTGTCTATGATAAAATATTAACAAGCCCATCACCTACCACCTTTAGAAGAAATATATTCGATACGTAAAAAACACTAATCTCATCCTTTTATTACCAACCAAAAAAATCCCATAATTAGTTTTTAGGGAAAGGATTTAAGGTCCTTATGAGAATCATAGGGAACCCTGGTGTCTCAGTGGTTAAAGCACCTGGCTGCTAACCAAAAGGCCCGCAGTTTGAACCCACCAGCTGCTCCGCGGGAGAAATATGTGGCAATCTGCTTCTGTAGAGGTTTACAGCCTCGGAAACCCTATGAGGCAGTTCTACTCTGTCCTATAGGGCCGCTATGAGTCAGAATCGACTTGACAGCAATGGGTTTATGAAATTCATATGGATGAGCTTAAGATAAAGAGATTGACATTAGTATAAAAAAACTTTACAATTTTTTCTTTGATTCAGAAATCTCAATATTGAATATCCTCTGATAATTCTTCAAGAAATAGAAAGCTTCTTAAAGATATCTGCTTATTTTTCATACTCCAAAATAAATCTATCCCCATCTTAATGAAGCTCAAGAGTTAAGTAAAATTAAAAATTGGACACTATGAGCTTCTAACTCTTCAAATCTTACAAAGTTCCCTAAGAAACTACTACAATGTCATTATTTTTAAAAATTAATTATATTCTTTGTTTTAACTTCAATATGAAAAATATGGCTCACCCCGACAATACTGGCACTAATCCAAAAAAATACAAAAACCAAATGTTGGAAAGGCTGCAGAAAGATTGCAACTCTTATGCACTACTGGTAGGAATATAAAATGGTAAAACCACTTTGGAAAACAATATGATGTTTCCTTAAAATGCTAGAAATAATAATACTGTATGATCCAGCAATCCCACTCCTAGGAATATACACCAGAGAAATAAGAGTCATGACACAAATAGACATACGCATACCTATATTCATTGCAGCGCTATTCACAACAGCAAAAGATGGAAACAACCTAATGCCCATCAACAGATGAATGAATAAACAAATTATGGAACATACACACAACGGAATACCAAGCAACAATAAAGAACAATGATGAAACCACAAAACATCTCACAACACGGATGAATCTGGAGGACATTATGCTGAGTGAAATAAGTCAGTCACAAAAGGGCAAATATTGCACGAGACCACTTTTATAAGAACTGAAGAAAAGGTTTATACACAGAAAAAAAAATTCCTTGATGGTTACGAGGGTGGGAAGGGAAGGCGAGAGGAAATCACTAAATAGATAGTAGACAAGTGTCAACTTTGGTGAAGGGAAAGACAACGTGCAATATAGGAGAAGTCAGCAAAACTGGACCAAAGGAAAAGCATGTAAGCTTCCTAGACACATTCAAACACCTTGAGAGACTGAGTTGCTGGGGCTGGAGGCTGCAGGCTGGGGACCATAGTCTCAGGGAACATCTAGGTCAACTGGCATAACATAGTCCAAAAAGAAAATGTTCTATATCCCACTTTGGTGAGTAGTGTCTGGGGTCGTAAAAGCTTGAGAGCAGCCATCTAAGATACATCTATTCGTCCCATCCCATCCAGAGCAAAGAAAAATTAAGAAAACCAAAGACACGAGGAAAATATTAGCCCAAAGGACAAGTGGACCACATGAACCCAAGACTCCCCCAGGCTGAGACCAGAAGAACTAGATGGCGCCCGCCCGGCTACCACAACCACCACTAACTGCTCTGACAGGGATCACAACTGAGAGTCCCGGACAGAATGGGAACAAAATGTAGAACAGAATTCAAATTCACGAAAAAAGACCAGACTTAGTGGTCTGACAGAGATTGGAGAAATCTCTAAGACTAACTCAGAACTTAAAAACACTCCCAAAGCCCACTTTTCAGACAAAGATTAAACAGACCTATAAAACAAAAAATAACACACGTGAGGAACGTGCATCTTGGTTCAATTAAATATATGAGATCAAATGGACAACTCCTGCCCAAAAGCAAGATCAGAAGGCAGGAAGGGACAAGAAATGGACAAACGGACACATGGAACCCAGGGTAGAAAAGGGGAGCGTGCTGTCACAGTGTGGGGATTGCAACCAATGTCACAAAACAATACGTGTATAAATTTTTGAATGAGAGATTAACATGAGCTGTAAATTTTCACCTAAAACATAACAAAAGAAAATAGAAAGAGGAAATGCACAGGCTAAAATGAGATGTTACAAAAAAAAATGTCATGTCCACATAGGAAAAATACTGGGAGAAAATATGCCAAATATGACAATAGTTTTCTCCAGGTAGTAGATCTATCTAAACCAAACTCCAAACTCACTGCCGTCAAGTCCATTCCAACCCACAGCAACCCTGTAGGGTTTCTGAGGCTGTAAATCTCTATGGAAGCAGACTACCACATCCTTCTCCCACAGAGCCACTGGTGGTTTGGAACTGCCAACCTTTCGGTCAGCAGTTGATCGCTTTAACCACTGCACCACCAGGGTTTCTTATGACTGTTATTATTTTTTACAATTTACTTTTCTTGTTGAGAATACACACAGAACATACAACAATTCAACAATTTCTACAGGTACAATTCAGTGACACTGATTACATTATTCAAGTTTTGTAACCATTCTTACCCTCCTGTACCGAATTGTTCCTCCCCCATTAACATAAACTCATTGCCCCCTAAGATTCCTACCTAATCTTTCAAGTTACTGTTGTCAATTTGATCCCACATAGATGGGTCTTAAAAGAGCATAACGCTCAAGGCAGACATTCTTTACTAGCTAAACTACTGTTTGATTTTAAGAAGACTTCAGAGGTTGTATTTATTTTAAGGTTAAAAGATTGTTTCACGGCAATAGTTTCAGGGGTTCATCCAGCCTCCATGACTCAGAAAGTCTGAATTTCATGAGAATTTGAAACTGTGTTCTGCATTTTCTCCCTTTTGATCAGGATTAGTCTATAGACTTTGATCAAAATGTTATTTTAAAGTTCCTTTTAAAATTGTATAGTAACTCTGTATTATTTCCTTACATAGGGGAAAAAAAAAAGTTTAACCTCCTTTAACCCTTTTGTTTTCTTGTCTTTAAGAATATAAGAGCACAGGAATGAATTAAGACAACTATCAAAAGAACTAGATAGAAGGAATACCAGCTTAAACTCCTCTGTGGTTGTTATTGGTGTTATTGGCTGCCATACAGTCAGCCCCCAACTCATGGCTACATTACACGACAGAACGAAACTGCAGATAGGACTATCGTGAGCCAAGCGCTTCACTGGCTGATCTGCTGGAGGTAGGTCCCCAGGCCTTTCTTCCTGGTCCATCTCAGCCTGGCAGCTCCTCTGGAACCTGTTCAGCATTATAGCAACACTCAAGCCTCCACCGTCAGATGGCTGATGGTTGTGCATGAGGTGCATCAACTGGGAATAGAGCGCAGGCCTCCCATACGAAAGGTGGAAATTCCTCGTAATAATTTACAAAGGAGCTCAACATTTTCAAACTAGCTCCTAGTAACAGCATGTAAAATAGGTAACATAATTAGGAAAATTAGTTAAAAGAGATAAGGAACCTTCCCAAAATCAAAGCTAAAAAGTAACAAAGCCAAGATTCAAATTTCACACCTGGGCCCTTTCTACTTTATAACTCAGCCTTCCTGAAAAAGTCAGGTAAAACATCGGCGGTCAGAAATCATGCCACTGGTCAAGGTAAAGTAATGGTTCAAGAACCAAACAATGCAGACATCAAAGACACAGCTCTAAAACTAATGCAATTTGCGAATCCTTCTAAAAATATTATTTTTGAATCCTGCTCCATCAAATTTGAGTCTGCATATAAAAGATTAAGCAGATAATCTGATTAGGGTAGAGAATACAGGACTAGCAGATACTGTAGAAAGGATGGTAATACTTACATTAAATAGACATAATATAATGAACTACACACCATAACTATATATAGAGAATTAAACTGTTTTGAAACATTTCAGACAATAAATACCTAAATAAAATATTGTCCTGTTTTCAAAATGTGCCTTATAAGTAGTAATTCAACCAAATATATCTACATGATTGGAAAGTAGACAGGCTACAAACAAAGAATCACAAGGTAAAGAACCAATAACAGCTGCAATCCTGAGCACCTACTACTCAACTTTTCTAGCCAAGGAGGCCCACCAAGGATTTCTAACCCAAAATTAAATACAATGTAGATATTCAATGACAGTTATGAACAAAAGACTGCAAACCTTAGACTCAAAAAATCTCAATTAAGGAAACCAAAATGATTCCTACCATACGTTCCTAATACTTGCTACATATATCCTATTTTGTTTGCTGTGAGATTATCTTAACATGACAACTATCCAATTTATAAGGAGATAAGCTGAAACCAACTCTCTAAAGACTGAACACTTTATATTATGAATGATGTGCTGCATATTATGAATGATTCAAATAATTTTAAAGAATTTACTCAATAAGTTTCCACTCCACTCGGTGAACATGTACACAATGGCTGCATATAGTAAATCCTGTAAGAAAATCATAAACGGGGTACAAGGTGAAAGAAAGTATTCTCAGTTGGAGACATAAAGAAGCTACATTTATCCTGAGAACTAGAGAATGGGAGGTATTTCAAGATAGTCATGTACCTTAGCCAGCATGTATGTGATGTGCCAACAGGCTACTTAGGATTTAAAAAAAAAGAAGGCAAAATTATGTTTTGCTTTCACCATGCTGTTTCTGGAGCAATTGTAAACATGGACATGAAGTTACTTGACTTCTGATTTCCTTTTGACTTACTCATGTCCTAGACATTCTATTTACCACAATAAAACTTGACAGTTTCCTTGGAAAACTAAAGAACACATACTTCACTTCACCTTGGAATATAAACGGTAAATATTTTTTAATGTTTTACCAGAAGACAGATTTCAACGTAAAATCCCATTAGAATAGCAACATTCATATCAGTTTCCTTTAAGTATCCCTAACAAAGGAAAAGTACTAGAATATTCTATCTTGACGTCAAGAAAATGTAAATTTACTGTTACTTGGCCAAAGCTTTCATAAGATCCTCAGACTTAACTGGAGGATACAGAAAATAGTTATACTGTGGGTTTGACTTTAATACCAGATTTGTTTATATCATATTTCACTTAAACCTACAATCTTCTTAAATATAATTAATTATGAACACTTTACTATTTCAAACTCTTACCTAAGAGATCCTCTTACATCCTACCGTGTACTGAATAAAGACATGCTTATTACTTGGGGGTTTACTTTATATATTATTGTGTGTGTGTTACTACTGCTGTTTTAATGAATTAATCTCACAATGGTAACTATGGTAGTAGGAATTCTGTTGAAACAGCTGGATTAACCGTAATGACAGCGTTCCTGAAAGGCAGTAACACTGTGCTTCTCAATACAATGTACAATTCCACAGCCACTTCATACCTCACATCCACATTCAGAGTGGAAGATTATCTGGTTTTGTCTTTTCAGAATATTTCTTCTCTCCCTTAACGTGCACTCTTCGAAAGTAACTTGTCTTATGCATAAATTTAAATTTCGAAATCACCAGTTATTGTAAGTATTGTATTTTTAAATATAACTCCTTCTGTATTTATACTATTAAAAAATGTTTGGACTTTGTTAATGTGATACTACAAACATGTAGTTTATAAATGTTGTTGTCGTTAGGTGCCATCAAGTCAATTCCAACTCAGCAACAACAGAACAAAACACTGCCTGGTCCTGCGCCATCCTCACAATCACTGTTACGCTTCAGCCCATTTTTGTGGCCACTGTGTCAATCCATCTCATTGAGGGTCTTCCTCTTTTGCACTCACCCTCTATTTTACAAAGCATGATGTACTTTATAAATAGCTTATAATAAATATCCTATTTATATAACTATTTTATGCCTGGTATTTTTTTCAAATAATAAAGTTCATTTCAGATTTCCAGAAGTCATTTTGTTGATGATTTAAAGATAATATTTCATAAAATCTAATTTTCAAAATTAGTTATAACACTGATGTCTATAAAAACTCAGTTTAATCTAGAGTTTGAGATCAGAAGAGGAATCACTTTTCGACTCTCATACACTATCACAAGTCAGATTACCTCATGACCTCAATGTGAAACTTCAAAAAGTTCACTATTTTTCTTTCAACCAGAAGTTACTTACTTTATACCCGACTGGTTCTTAAACACAAATTTTAATGCTCACTTTCACATGTTAGGTACATTTCCTTATCTGGCAGAATAACCATATCTGAATATTAAAGGAAAATATAAATAACATTATCTTTGCTGTGCAAATTAGGAATGCCTTTGGGATAAGAAAAGGCCTCCAGGTATTTTCAAATAAGTGGATACAGAAGTGTATTTCATGTTTAGCTTGCTTCCCAACTATTTTAAATACTATTGATCTCAGCATTGTTTATATATAATTATATCTAGTTCATTTCCCTTTGAAACATTTATTTTGATGGTAATAGGAATATCTACCAAAGGCAGTGAAAGGAATAGATAAGTCTTTCCTTTCACTGAATGTGCAAAGATTATTGTTAGTACATCACGTGAACATTTTAAAGTCACCATAATTGTTTACTTTATTGCTTGTGATTTTAGTTAAACACTTACATGCCTTTTCTCATTTTTTAAAGTAAAAACATTTGTTCATACAGTAACTTTTCAGTGTTACAAGACAGTTTTTGAAAGTCTACAGCCCTGGTGGCTCAGTGGTTAAGAGCTCCGGCTGCTAACCAAAAGGTTGGCAGTTCCAATCTACCTTGGAAACACTACGGGGCAGTTCTACTCTGTTCTATAGGGTTTCTATGAGTCAGAATCAACTTGATGGCAGTGGGTTTTAAAGTAAAATATTACAGTCCTATTCAATTAGTTTTTGTGGTCACCCTTTCCCTCCAGATTTATCTTCTTTTGAATAAACTTGATAAATTTGTTAAAGGAATGATTATGATACATCCAGATGACATATTAGATGTGTCTGCCAATTATAATATGGTTTAGATTTACAGAGAGCATAAAAAATCTTTGGTTTATTTACTAATTATAAGTCTGTATCTCCCCACAAAGTAAGTAACAATTCTTGATGGGAGACCCTAAAGGCCTATGCTTAGCTACTAGAGTCAATATTAAGTGTAGATTCTGGGATACTATTGTCCATGCATAGATGTAGATAAGAATCCGTGTAGACACAGACCCTCCAGTAACAACTAATGTCCTAGTCACTTGGCTTTACAAGTAACTATACCAATTTTATAGCCCTTAGAATTTATCTCAGTTGGGGCCTTCCATTACAACTCAAGATTGATTATATCAACTGAACAAAGCTCTAGGGCAGATATGGCAAATAGGTTTTCTCTCCTATGCAAAACCCTAGCAGTGTGCTTCTGGAATACTGTTCTAATTCTGGTCTCAGCAGGAAAGAGAGTAGTGACTGACCAGTAAAGGCTCCTATGAGCATGAAGGAGAGAGTGACAGCACAACTGCCAGTTACTTGCTACCCTTCCTCATGGGTAAAATTTTCTCATTTCAAATTGTTTAAACCCTGCTCTCAATAGTGGACTCCAACATTTTCAAACTACTCACTTGAATTGACTCACCAAATACAGTTCCAAAAACAAGTTGTTTCAAAACATGGTCCTCTTCCACTCCCACTAAATACAACTAAAAACCTACGGCATTATATATAAAACAAACATGAGAGGACTGAAGGGGGAGGAATAAGAAGGCAGGCTCTCTAGGATGGCATGGCAGTAATTTCCCTGAGTTTCATTTTTGTCTCATACTTCAAGCATGAGAAGCTGACAACCCAGAAATGCCACTGGGTACAAACAAAAAAATACCCATCAAAAACCTGTTCCCTCTAGCCAAAGGACCAAGAAAGGGGCAGCCCAGCAAGACAGAAAATTGAGACCATAACCACTCTACTCCACCCAAACACCATAGAAAACAATGTGGCCCTACTACTATTCCCAACAGCAAATGCTGAGTGGAGAGCCTAAACTTCCATCCTCTTCAGGCTATAATGAGGGGCCCCAAAATCCTGGTTTTCGTCAGGATTTGTTTCTGAAAAGGACAAGGAGGGAGCCAGGACTTTCCTCTCCAGGTAATGAGGTAATGAGGGCCCCCTCCTCCTCCTCACTGGGGCAGTATCAAAGGAGGCATTGTGGACAGTCAGGACTTTTACCACCACCCAGCAATAACAAGGTTCCCCTTCAGCCCATGGTGTTAGCAGAGGCCACATGGGAAACAATAACAATGGAGAATGGGAATGCCCATACCTGCTCAGCAGTAACAAGCCTCTCCCCTCTCCTCAGGTGTCAACAAAGGCTGAGGTGGGGAACCTGGACTTCTAACCCACCCTGGCAATAAAGAGAAGGTGCCACTCCTTCCCCTGATGGAGAAGTATCAAGGAAAAACAGCTTGTATAAGAATGTCTAAATAAGATAAAGTCCCATAACATAATAGTTAAAATAGCCAGCTTTGATCAAAAGCTACTTGTCATACCAAGAACCAGAAATATCTTAAGATGAATTTAAAAAAAAAATCAACAGGTGACAACACTGATGGCAGAAATGTTAGCACTATCAGACAATTTAAAGCATCCATCATGAAAATGCTTCAACCAAGTCATGAACATGTATGAAACAAATCAGAAGTCTCAGGAAAAAAAAGTCTTAGCAGAGAAGTAGAAGATACAAAGTAGAACCAAACAGAAAGTGTAGAACCAAAAAATACAATAAAACAAAAACTCAATGGTTGGGCTCAATAGCAGAGAGAGGAAAGAATCAGAGAACATGAAGATAGAACAATGGAAATTAATCAGTCTGAACCACAGAGAGAAAAGAGACTGAAATACAATGAATGGAACCTCAGGGACTGGTGGAATTACAACAAAAAACTAATATCCGTGTCACTGGAATCCAGGAAGAAAAGAATAAAGAAAGAGGGGCAGAATAAGTGTTTGAAAAAATAATGGCTGAAAGACTCTCAAATTTGGCAAAAGACACAAATCTACAGATTCAAGTAGCTGAGCAAACTACAAACAGGATAAACACAAAGAAATTCACACCAAACCACATCATAAGCCTAAAGACCAAGAAAAAAATCTTGAAAGTGGCAACACAGTAAATTTCACCTTACCTATTTTTTTTTTTATAAGGGAACAAAAACTCTAGTGACAGTAGATTTTCCATCAGAAACTATGGAGGCCACAAGGTAGTGGCACAACATTTTTCAAATGCTGAAAGAAAAGACCTAGTAACTGACAATTACATATCCAGTAAAAATAATCTACAAGAATAAGGAGGCGGGACCAAGATGGCTGACTAGGCAGAGGCTTCCACTGAACCCTCTCGCAACAAAGACTCAAAAAAACAAGTGAATCAATTACATACAAGACAATCTACAAACCCTGACCATCAAACACAGAACTAAGGAATTGACCTGAGTGACAGGGAGCAAGAGACTGCGCTGAAGCAGCGACTAGTTCCAGAGCCCAGCACACAATGCTCCAGCCCTGATCCTTTGGTTTGGTGCTTTGGTGCCAGTGCGGTGGGGCTGACGGTGGCTTCCTGAGGCAAGGCAAGCACGGGACGCTGGCTGAACCCCTAGGGCAATCTCGGCAGGGACCAAGCCAATGCACACAGGCTACACACTGACCTGACTGACAGGGGAACGAGAGACCACGCAGAAGCAGTGACTAGTTCCGGAGCCCAGTGTGTAGTGCCCCAGCCCTGATTCCTTGGTGCTGTGCGTTGGTGCAAGTGTGGCAGGGCTGATGGTGGCTTCCTGAGACAAGGCAAGCATGGGTCACAGGCCTAAACCCCAGGGGCAATCACTGCAGGGACCCAGCCAGTGCACGCAGGCTACACACCAACCTGAGTGACTGGGGAGCGAGAGACCGCACAGAAGCAGCATCTAGTTCCAGAGCCTGGTGTGCAACATCCCAGCCCTGATCCCTTGGTGCTGCACTTTGGAGTGAGTGCAGTGGGGCTGATGGTGGCTTCCCAAGACAAGGCAAACAGAGGACACAGACCTAACCCCCGGGGCAATCTTGGCAGGGACCCAACCAGCACACACAGGCTACACACCCCTCTGGAATCTCAGATAAAACAGCCCTCCCCACACAAGATAAGTGATTTTGTCTATTCTACTCTCTCTTATCTATCTGATCCCTCCCTTCCCTGCCCCAGCTGGCTTCATTAATATTTGAATTCCCTGGGCCAGAGATGGGAGTGCCCTGCTTTTTTCTAAACCATTCTCCTGGCCTGAGAAAAGCAGCAATTAACAATCAGGGGAAAAATCCTTTCCTGACTTCCCTAAACTGGAAGATCAGAACACAAGCGGCTCCAGTCCAGGCATAAGAGATCCACGGTATTTGGCTTTCACCCCTACATGGAACCAGGTGGCTATTATAATGCAAGGGCAGTTCTGTTAGAGGTCTGACTGTAGTTGTTTCAGCTGAGCAGTGGCGAGGCAAGTTTTAGAGGTCTCATATTGCTCTACCTATTAAACAGAGCCCTCACTGACCCACAGCAGGGAACTGAGGTCTGAGGCTCCATCCACACCACCTAGCCATCTACTAAAGGGGTCTGAGGACAGTGGTGCCTACCAGTCTTTAGAGGTACAAGCATTGGGTGCCTAAGGTACAGCTGCAGAGCCCACCCACCGGATCACTCTAGAGAACAGAGACGCTCCTTCCTCACTGGCACTTGGGGGAAGGCTGTCAGCACCCTGTCGTCCTCGGACTGTGACCCCCTGCCACTACCAGAAACCGGTGCATACACCCATCAACACTACTCACTACTTCTCTAAGGCAGTAGGTGAGAGCCTACACCGTATACTAGGTGACCGACTATCAGGACACCTGAGCTGATTCTATTCAAGAATAGTGAATGGACTCATAGGCTCATATACCTGGTAACGGCTCTAACCATCTGGTAACAGGACATAAGTGCTTCAAAGGCTCCAACAATCAAGTTAGCACACTCTAGTAGCCCATCTGGGTATAGTGAAACAAAACAAAACGAGAAGACTCAATGAGCAAATATAACAGAAATTATTACAATAACTTATAGATGGCTCGGAGACAGCAGTCGATATCAAATCACATAAAGAAGCTGACCATGACTGCGTCCACAAACCCCCAAAACAGAGAAGCAAGATCTTTCCCAGATGAAGATATATTCCTGGAATTGGCAGATGTAGAATACAAAAGACTAATATACAGAATGCTTCAAGACATCAGGGACGACATCAGAAATGAAATAAGGCGATGTACAGAATAAGCTAAGGAACACGCAGATAAAGCAGTTGAAGAAATTAAAAGATTATTCAAGAACACAATGAAAAATTTACTAAGCTGCAAGAATCCATAGACAGATAGCATTCAGAAATTCAAAAGGTTAACGATAAAATTACAGAACTAACCCAGTGCCATCGTCTAGACAACTCAATAGGAAGTCAGGGGAGCAGAATTGAGGAACTGGAATGCAGAATTGGGGAGATGGAGGATAAGACAATTGGCACCAAGATAACTGAAGAAAAATCAAATTAAAAAAAAATGAAGAAACCCTAAGAATCATGTGGGACTCTATCAAGAAGAATAACTTGCGTGTGATTGGAATTCCAGAACAGGTAGGTATAACAGAAAATACAGAGAACTGTTGCAGATCTGTTGGCAGAAAATTTCCCTGACATCGTGAAAGATGAATGGATATCTATCCAAGATACTCACTGAAGCCCATACAAGGTAGGCAAGGTAGGTCCCAAAATAAAATCACCAAGACATATTATCATCAAACTTGCCAAAACCAAAGATAAAGAGAAAATTTTTTAAAAAGCCAGGGATAAACAAAAAGTCGCCTACAAAGGAGAATCAATAAGAATAAGTTCGGACTACTCCGCAGAAACCATGCAGGCAAGAAGGCAATGGGATGACACATATAGAGCACTGAAGGAGAAAAACTGCCAGCCGAGATTCATATATCCAGCAAAACTCTCTCTCAAACATGAAGGTGAAATTAAGCCATTTACAAGCTTAGAGAATTTGCAAAAACCAAACCAAAGCTACAAGAATTACTAAAGGAAATTCTTTGGTCAGAAAATCAATAATATCAGATATCAACACAACACAAGGACACAGAACAGAACATCCTGATATCAACTCAGATAGGGAAATCACAAAAATAAGATTAATTTTAAAAAAAGGGAATCATTGATGTCATTATGTAAAAGATAACAATAATCAATAAAGAGGGACTAAATACAGGACTCACAGATCTTCCATATGGAGAGGAAATCAAGGCAATATAGGGAAATACAAGTTAGAAAAATAGGGGTAAATATTAAGGTAACCACAAAGAGGACTAACAATTCCATACTTCAAAGTAAAACCTAGGATAAACATAAGGACTCAGCAAAAATAAATTCAACTACAATGAAAAAGAGGAACACACAATTTACAAAGAAAAACAAACTTCTCAGTACAAGAATGAAAGGGAAATCGAGACATTCTTACATGAAGAAAAACTAAAAGAATTTGTCATCAGGAGACCAACCATAAAAGAATGGCCAAATTAAGTTCTGTAAACAGAAAAGAAATGTTAAAATGAGGAATCTGGGAAATAAGCAAGGAAGAAAGAAAACAGTAAGAGTAAAAATATGGGTAAATACATTTTCCTTCTTTCTTCAGTTTCCTAAAATATATTCATTATTGAAGCAAAAAGTATAATAATATCTAATGTAGTTATAAATGTTAGGTGGAAGGAATATTTACGACAATTATTAATGAAGATAAAGGGACATAAAGAGAGAGTTTCTACATTTCCCTTAAATTGGTAACATGTCAATACTAGTAAGACTGTGTTTTATATATATAACGTAATGCTTAGAACAACCACTAAAAAAGATATACAAAGAGATGCACTCAAAAACACTATAGATAAATCAAAATGAAATTCTAAAAAATGTTCAAGTAGCCCAAAGGAAGGCAGGGTGGAAAAAAAGAACAAAATAAAGCAAACGGAAAATGACAGACTTATGCACTAACATATACATAATTATACTAAATGTAAATACTTTAAATATAAAAATTAAAAATCAGAGATTGGCAGAATCAATTAGAAAGCATGACATAACTAAATTCATTTAGCTGTCTCATTCTTTTTACATTCGAAACTCATTTCAAATATAACAATATACACTTGTTGAAAGTAAAAGGATGGGAAAAGATATATAATGAAACATTATTCAAAAGAGAGCAGGAGTAGCTATATTAATACTGGACAAAGTAGACTTCACAGCATAGAATATTACCAGACAATAAGAAGGACATCACGTACGATGAAGGTCAATGTACAAAAACACACAGCAGTCCTAAAGGTATATGCACCAAACACGAGAGCTACAAAATATATGAAGAAAAAAACGATAGAACTAAAAGAAACTGATAAATCCATGATGATAACTGGAGATGTGAACAGCCCTCTCTAAATAATTGATAAAATGACTAGATAAAATATCAGAAAGGATATAAAAGAACACAACAATATCATCAACCAACAAGATACAACTGGCATTTTTAGAAAACTCCATACAACAAAAAGTAGAATACACATTCATTTGAGATGCCCACAGAATAAATACAAAGACAGACCATATTTTGGGCCACAAAACAAACCTCGACAAATTTAAAGTAATTCAAATCATACAGAGTATATTCCCTGACTACAAAGAAATTAAAAATCAACAACATAATGACAACAGGAAAATCTCCAAATATTTGGAAACTAAACAACATACTTCTAAATAACCCATGGATAAAAGAGGAAGTCTCTGAGGAAATTTAAAAAATACACAGAACTTAATGAAACAAAAATATAAAATATCAAAATATGGGTGGGTGAAACAAAAGCAGTACTGAGAGGGAAATTTATAGCATTAAAAATTTCCATTAGAAAGGAGAAATAAATCTCAAATCAATAATATAAGATTCCACCTCAAGGAATTTTTTAAAAAGGGCAAAATAAATCCAGTAATAAAGGAAATCATAAAGATGAGAACAGAAAAACAATACAGAAAATCAAGGAAACAAAGAACTAGCTTTTTGAGAAATCAATAAATTAGCAAACCCCTAGCAAGACTAACAAAGAGTAAATTAAAAAAGCGAGCAAGGGAAAAGACATACATTATGAAGATCAGGAATGAAACAGAGATATCAAACAAACACTACAGGCAACTACAGGATAATAAGGGAACACTGTAGACAACTCTAGATACATAAATTTGACAATTCAAATAAAATAGAACAACCTCAAAATTCATAAACTACCACAGCTCATCTAACACGAAATGGATAATTTAAATAGCCCTATGAAGTTGAATTCATAATTTAAAAACTTCTAGAAAAAAAAGAAATCTCCAGGCCAAAATCGTTTCACTAGAGAGTTCTATCAAACATTTAAAGAATTTACACCAATTCTATACAATTGCTTCCAGAAAACAGAAGAGAGCATTTCCCAATTCATTCTGTAAAGCTGTTCTTACTCTGATACCAAAACTGGACAAGAACGGTACAAAAAAAGAGACTACAGATCAATATCCTTCATGATTATATATGTACAAAGTACTTAAATTATTAGGAAACAGTATTTAGCAATACATCAAAAGAAATACACATCATAATCAAATGAAATTTTTATGCCAGGTATGCAAAGCTGGTTCGATATTCTAAAATCAATCAATGTAACCCACCATACATAGTCTAAAAAATCAAAATTGTATTAGCCTATCGATTTATATAGCAAAAGTATTCAATAAATTTCAAACACATTCATGATAAAAACTCTCAGAAAACTAGGAACAGAGAAGACTTTCTTCAATGTGATCAAGAACAATAATAAAACATTTACAGTTTACATTTGGTGAAAGATTGACTGCCTTCCCCTAAGATCACAAACAAGGCAAGAATGTCTGCTTTCACCGATCTTGTTCAACATGCTATTGGAAGATTTCATCACAATACGGCATAAAAAACAAATAAAATGCACACAGATCAGAAAGGAATAAATAAAACTCACCTTATTTGCAAATGACAAGACAACCTATGTAGAAAATGCCAAGGTTTCTTAAAAAACAAACAAAAACTCCTAAAATTAATAAGTGGAATTCAGTGAGGTTGCATGATACAAGATAAAAATTCCAAAAGGTGAATCATTTTTTATACACTAGTAATACAAACATGGACACTGAAATTAAAAATACAGGACCATTTTTAAAAAATTACTTAGGTTTAAATCTAACAAAACATGTACAGGACTTGAACACTGAAAGCTACAAAACCCTGATAAAAGAAATCAGAGAAGGTCTAAATAAATGGAGAGACATACTGTATCCAGGGATTAGGAGACTAAGCATAATAAATATGTCAATTCTCTTCCAAAATTTTATACAGGTTTAAAGCAATTCCTATCAAAATCCCAGCAAAATTTTTTAAAGATAAAGAGAAAATTCCTCTAAAATGTATATGGAAAGGCACAGAAGGTAAAGTAAAACAACTCTGCAAAGAAGAAGAGAGTGGGAGAAATAACTCTACCTGATTTCATAGCGTAAATTTTTTATTTTTATATAGCTACATGAATTAAGACAGCGGTAGAGCAAACAGAAAGACACACAGATCAATGGAACAGACTCAAGAATCAAGAAACACATCCACGAAACTATGCCCAACTGATTTTAGACAAAGGTGCAAAACAATTCAGTGGAAGAACAAATTGTTTTGGAGTAATCAGACATCCATAGGCCAAAAAAAATGACCCTCTACCTAAACCTCACACCTTATATGAAAAATTACTCAAGTGGATCATGAACATAAATACAAACCATGAAACTTTAGGAAAAAAAAAATAGGTAAAAATATTTAGGATCTAGGGCTACACAAAGAGTTCTTAAACTTTACAAATAGCACAATTCATAAAAGAAAAAATTAATAAACTGGACTTCATCAAAAATTAATACTTCATTTTGCAAAAGACCCTGTTAAGAGAAAGGAAAGGCAAGTTAAAAACTGGGAGAAAATCATTTGCAAACCACGTATCTGATAAAAGACTAGCATCCAGAATAGATAAAGAACTCTCAAACCTCAACAGTAAAATTACAAACAACCCAGTCACAAAATGGACAAAAGACATGAACAGACATGTCACCTACGAGAACACAAGGATGATAAGTAGCACGTGAAGAAATGTTCAACATCATTAGCCAGGGCGGGGGTGGAGCACAAAATAAAAAACCACACTAGTGCAAAGTGAGAATGCATGTTTCTAGCTCCATAAATTTCATTTTTTCCAAGCCTTTAAAACTTAACAGAGTAATTTTATAATGCATTTTCCCCATCAAGTAAGTTTAATGATGACCTCAAGAACTGTTGGTGAATCCTTAAAGACCAGTGTTCCAGTTCCCTTCTTTCTTTAGCCAGTTCCATTCACAGAGCTTATAGTAGCTCTGGTGAAACCTATGCATGTTAAAGCATGGAGCCACTCAAAATACAGGACTATGAATTGTTGTGTTACTGGTCTGCCATGACATAATGAGCTTAGACCACAATGTAAATGTAAATCAACTATGATATTAAGCACTCTTTGTTTCGGCTGACTTTTCTTCTCCTGCAGTAAGACTTTTAGGAGCTCTGGTGGCACAACAGTTAAGCGTTAGATTGCTAACCTAAAGGTCTACCATTCAAACCTACCAGCACTCCCTGGGAGAAAGATGTGGCAGTCAGCTTCTGTAAAGATTACAGAGCAGCTCTACTCTGTCCTATGGGGTTGCTATGAGTTGGAATCAACACAATGCAAAGGGTCTGGTTTTGGTTTAGAAAGACTTTCTCAATGAAGAAAGCATAGGGTTGATTTACATTCTAGCATTCCGGCACGTGCTCCCGACTGTTTGCTACTGATATAGGTCTGCGGATCATACTTTGACCACTGCCCTAACACAAATAAATGTCAAATAACTGGCTACAAAAGAACATAAGCTAGGCAATACAAAAGAGATTAGAACTAATAACATGTTAAAAAAAAAAAAAGATGGGGGGTGGCCATGGGAGAAATAGATTAACAAGCAATAGTCCAACTCTGGATGGATTAGCAGCAGCAAAACGAACAACACAGGAAGTCATTTTCTGGTACTGTTTGTCACAAGCGGCAGTAACTTAAGGCAATGCTACTCAAAATGCAGGACTGTGAATTGTTGGGTAAACCCACAAAACTATTTACACAATTCTAGCACATACAATAATAACACTTTCTGTTAGTCTATTCTTTATAGGCAAAACCATGTACTCTTAAATTTAAAAAGTCAAGTTGAAGTTTTTGCCTAAAGCAAAGATAAATACAGTGGTTGTACTCTTACGACACTACTTGTGCTGAAATCAGAGTTCATACGTAACAGCAAGGAAACGTGATCTGTAGGGCTAATAAACGAGCAACATATCCAAAATGTGCTTTTGACAGCAGCAGTTCATAATGAACTCATCAAGTGGCACATAATGCAATATCTTTATAGAAAATAATATTTTCAACAAAAAAATTCACAACAAAAATGTAATATTTACAAAATGTTCTTGTGTGATATTCTATTATAGATATCAAAATTTTATTTTTAATAACATAAACTAGTTACTTAAAATGGTATTAGTGATGACTTTTTTTACATCTTTTACCAGAGGTCAAGGAAAAAAATTACATTAATATGAATACCCTTCTTCATAAATCCCTATCCTTATCCTTATCACAGGACTTAGCAAACTCTATTACAAATTTTCCCTTTCTACAAATCTCTTTCTCACTAAACAGTACTTCTTCAGAGCTAAGCACAGAGTGATCTTGTTCTCTCTCTGCACAGTGTCTGACACTAATACAATACTCAATTAATATTGGTTAAATGAGTCAATGTAGCCGAGACATCGGTTGTAATGATGGCCATGCATGTGTGAATCTCACAGTCTGGTTTCCCTAGACCCTCTGGTCTGCCTTAGGAATCCAAGAGGATCCCTGGCTGCTGACGGGCTGGCAGTTCAAACCCATCCAACTACTCCATGGGAGAAAGACCTGGTGATCTGATTCCATAAAGATGTATAGCCAAGAAAACCCTTTGGGGCAGTTCTACTCTTGTCACATGGGGTTGCTATGTGTCAGGATCGATGGCACCCAAAAACAACAGGCATCCATGCCTAAAGGTAACAAGTCTGCTTTAGATATCCATTCAGAAGTTCCTAGAATTTTTATTGGATACATTTAACCTAAATTTTACAAATTATTTTCTTTGGTGTCTTATGCCTTGCTTTGTCTCAAAGTGAAGATATAAAACAGAACTGATGTTAAGAAAGAAATCAATAATATGTTCAGAACTGAGATACCAAGCGCTGAGGTAGAGGATTTGGAAGTTAAGGAAGGAAACAGGAATTACTGGATTTGAGTGACACTGCAAAAGAGGAAGTGACTGAACTTGGAAATTGATTTTCTTTTCAAAAAGAAACGAAAAGGTATCAAAGATAACCCTCAAGATGTGAAATTTGGAGAAAAGAAAACAGCATGCTTATGGCTGTGAGAAAGTTAGGTACGATAAAAACTCAAGAAGTTCGTAAATTCTACAGATAATACTCAGTTTGAAGGGCACTACAAGACATGAAATGCCACAGGCAAAGGACATGAAGAAATAGTTTACGCAAAACGGTATAAAATAGCTGTTGAATTTCACTCATACAAAATAAAGGAAATGCAAATGAAAACTATTCCAAGACATCATTGTTCACCTTCTAGGTAAACAAAGATACAAAGGCTGAAAACAATGTGATGGTCAGAAACAAACAAAAAACCAAACCCGTTGCCATCAAATCCATTCCAACTCATAGGGACCCTAAAGACAGAGTAGAAGTGCCCCACAGTTTCCAAGGGGTGCCTGGTATATTCAAACTGCCGACCTTTTAGCTCTTAACCACTACACCACCAAGCTTTCCGTGATGGTCAGAATGGGGGGAAAATAGACACTTCCTTACATTATTAGTGGAAGTATAAACTGCTACAACAAAGTCAGTTACAGTATCTATTACAGCTGCAAATGTATCTTTTGATCCAGTGTATTAGTTATCTCTACTACTGCATAACAAAATTACTCCAAAACTGAGCAGCTTAAGATGACAAACATTCATTATCTCACAGATTCATAAGTCAAGAATTGGAGCATGGCTTAGCTCGATGGTTGTGGTTCATGATCTTTAATGAGGCTTCAGTCAAGATGTACCACAAACCATTCAAAAACAGTTGCAACAGTACATCGACAGGGACATGCCAGAAATTCAAGCCAGATTCCAAAGAGGATGTGAAGGGAGTGATATCATTGCTGACGTCAGATGGATTTGGCTGAAAGCAGAGAATACCAGAGAAATATTCTCTGCTTTCAGGCATTCGACTGCGTGGATCATAATAAATTATAGATAGCATTGTAAAAAAAGAAAGTGGTAATTCCAGATCACTTAATTGTACTCCTGAGGAACCTGTACATAGACCAAGAAGCAATCATTCAAGCAGAACAAGGGATTACTATGTGGTTTCAAATCAGAAAAGGCGTGTGTCAGGGTTATATCCTTTCAACATACTTATTCAATCTGTATGCTGAGCAAATAATCTGAGAAGCTGGACTATATGAAGAAGAACAGGGCATCAGGATTGGAGGAAGACTTATTAACAACCTGCATTATGCAGATGACACAACCTTGCTTGCTGAAAGTGAAGAGGACTTGAAGCACTTACTGATAAAGATCAAAGATTACAGCCTTCCGTATGGATTACACCTCAACATAAAGAAAATAAAAAACTTCACAACTAGACCAATAAGCAACATCATGATAAACGGAGAAAATACTGGAGTTGTCAAGGATTTCATTTTACTTGGATCCACAATCAACACCCACAGAAGCAGCAATTATCAAATCAAACGACATATTGTACTGGGCAAATCAGTGGCAAAAGATCTCTTTCAAGTGTTAAAAAGCAAAGATGTCACTTTGAGGACTAAGGTGTGCCTGACCCAAGCCATGGTATTTTCAATTGCCACATACGCACGCGAAAGCTGGACGATGAATAAGGAAGACCGAAGAAAAATTGATGCAACCGAATTATGGTGTTGGACTGCCAGAAGAACAAACAAATCTGTGTTGAAAGAAGTACAGCCAGAATGTTCCTCAGAAGGAAGGATGGCGAGACTTCGTCTCAGGTACTTTGGATATGTTATCAGGAGAGACCAGTCCCTGGAGAAGGACATCATGCATGATAAAGTACAGTGCTAGTGAAAAAGAGGAAAACACTCAATGACATGGATTGACACAGTGGCTGCAACAACGAGCTCAAACACAGTAACAATTGCGAGGATGTCGCAGGACCGGGCAGTGTTTCATTGTGTGATACCTAAGATCACTATGAGCCAGAACAGACTCAATGGGACCTAACAACAACTTTTAAACTGATATATTATGTAAGTTATAAAACATTAAAAATAGAAAACTTAAAGGATGAGAAAGATGGTCAAATAATACTTTAATATCTGCTTCTATCTCAACCAAGAAGATCGAAAAAATTAAGGACTGTTTTAGAAAGTAAAAAATAAATTATTAAAAGGAAAGGAGGATAAAGAGTCACAGAAATGACAATTAAATACCCAAAAATGTAGCTTCTAAAAGGCTTAATCTGCAAAAAAAAAAAAAAAAGAATGAGCCTGATAGTTATCAAACACAAAGATGATTGAGGCAGTAACAGGGTACTTCTAAAAGATTCAATTCTTATCATCAAAAGGAAAAGCCTGATGAATTAGAAAAAGAAGCAACCTGAGAAGAAACTGATTATACTATACTAAGAGTTCACAATAACCAAGGATGATAAAACTAGACAAAGTCAGGCATACAGCACATATTTTAAAAAGTCAAATTCCAGGCAATAATGGAATGATCCCAGAGCTAGAGATTCCAAAGAGTACTGCAGTTCAAGTTGTCAAAAATGATAATCAGATTATATGATCATGGTTCCAATAAAGGAAAAAAAAAAAAAGGAAAAGGCATCCATATGCTTAGCTTTTCATTTAGGGAACGTAATGAAATCTATTTAATAGGAAAGCAAGTGTTTTAATGGCTGTGCTAAGTGCCAGGAGACAACCGTATACTGAATGTTTGATAAGGAGTACCCGGCATCACTCCACTCTTCCTAATGACCGAGGAGAGGCCCAGTGATCTACAGTAAATGACTGGGCAACCCCTCCAGAGTAATACGAACTGCTAAGAGAAATCCCTCAACCTATTCCAGGACACTTTCCCCACTCCGGCAAGGTGAATCCAGACTTTCAAGTACACACTGCAATTATCTTAGAAGAAAACTGAGCGTATCATATCTATGAAGTTTCCTACAGGGGCAGTCTATGGAGTAAGAAGCCAAACAACAGGGGCTTTTACAACTTTTAAAGTTGAGCTAGAACTGCTCAAAATACACACATGCACTTACACACACACACACACACACAAAACCACGTGGAAGCTAGTTTTACAGAATCTGAGCACAAGACATGGCCTACCTGTACTCACTTGGTAAACTGGAACCTCTTCATATAAATTCAATACCAGTAATTATATCATGCTCCACAAAATGTTCTTATTTGGAAATCAAATGGCTCTCTTTAAAACATTAATACAAAGTGTTAAATACTGAAGGGAAACCAATTCAACAAACCAAATAAAAAATAAAGAAATAACCTGGGAGCTCACCTTTCCACAACCAAACTGACTGCTTGTGTGAGATCTGGGTTTGTCACCTGGAGACGTTTCCACAAAGACCAAACAAATTCTTTATCAGCCTTAAAGGAATAAAAGACATTTTAAGTACACCGCTTTATAGTTTTATCAGACAATACAGACCACTGCATCAAATAAGTAAATGAAAACACATTAATTTCGTGATCCCTAGTTCTATAACTATTGTTATACCCACAGATTCTTGAAAAGTGTAACAGGAAATTTTCATTTTAAGAAGTTCTTAGACTAGTAAGTTTCATTCACTTATACTATTTCTAACACCCACATTTTGGGTACAAATTTTTGAAATATTAAATGCTGAATACCAAGGTAAATTTGCTCTACAAACAGACTGCCCTTATACACTGCTCCATTTTTCAGCTTCCCTTTCCAGCAAAATCACTCTCTACTTCCTCGCCTCCCACTGACTTTATAAACTCCTCCAGCCAGATGTTCCTCCCACCATTATGCTAAAATAATTTGTCAAGGTCCTCCATATTGGCAAGTCCAATAGACAGCAGATAATTTCGGTCCTTGTTCTCTAGGTTATTTTTATCAACCCTGGATAACCATTAAGAATCACTTTTGGAAACTTAAAAAAAATACCGATGCTCTAACCGAAAAAACCAAACCCATTGCCATCAAGCTGATTCTGATTCATAGCGACCCTACAGGACAGAGTAGAACCACCCCATAGCACTTCCAAGGAGTGGCTGGTAGATTTGAACTGCTGACCTTTTGGTTAGCAGCCAACCCCTTAACCACTGCGCCACCAGGGCTCCACTGATGCTCTAGAGATCCTGATTTCATTGGTCTCAGAAAACAGGCCAAAGCATCAGTAGTTTTTAAAAATCCTTAGGTGATTCTGTTCACTCAGGTTTGAGAACCACTGCCCTAGGTGATCTCATCCATGGTTTTATATACCAGTTCTACACTGATGACTCCCACATTTATATCTCCATAAATGAGCTCCAGGTTGCCTACTAGACAATTCCACTCAGATGTCTGATAGGCATTTCAAATGTAACTTATCCAAAGTAAAATTCTTCATTCCCTACCCTCCTACAACCTGACCCTCTCCTTCACAGAAAATGATACTACCATCCATTCAGGTCTTCAAAGACCTAAAATCTAGGAGTCAATCTTAGCTGTTGCGGTTTCTTCACACTTCATACTCATATCATTAGTAAGTCCTGGTCTTATCTATAAAACATATCCCAATTCTTACCACTTCTTACCACCTCTACCACTATCGTCCTAGTCCAAGTCACCTCTGTCTCTTGCCTAGCCTTCTTATATGATCCCCCAGCCTCTTTACTCAGTTCAAAACCCTCCAAAAGGTTCCCATCAGACTAGGAAAATAATCCAAAATCATTACCAAGGCTACAAGACCCCACACTGCCTGACCCCTTGCACATTCCTCCAAACTCATTTATCACATCTACCACTTTTCCTTTTGTTCACAACTGACCTTCCTGCTCTATTTGCATCAGGACCTTTGCATGTAGTATACCATCCACCAGGTCTTCATGTAGCTTATTTCCTCACTTCGTTTAGGTATTTGCTTTTATATCACTTTCTCAGAGAAGATTATTCACAATAATCACCAATTACTATTTTGTCTTTTTTCATGGTACATTTCTTTTTCTAAAACTGTTTTTGTTTGCTTGGTTGATTTTCCTTGTGTGGCAGATAGCATTATCTGTATCTGTCTCCACCATCCATTTCCCCCTCCTTTTAGTTTACAAAAATCATTTTGGCTTTTGCTGCCCAACTGAAAAACTGTTTCCCCAGTCGCTGCTGCTTTATGGGCTATGTGACTGAGTTTTGCCAACGAAATACAAGAAGTGTTGTATGACACTTTTAGAAAATCTTAAAATTAGACCTATGTCTACCAAAATGTCACAAATATTTTTCCCAGGCTGTTTCTATTCATTTAATTTTATTTATGATGGGGGATAGTCTTTTTTTTTTTTTTTTGAAAATGTAATTATTATTTTATACACTCAAATCTATCTATCTTTCCCATATGGCTTATGGGTCTTCTGTACCAGTTACAAAGGCCTTTTCTACTCCAAAATTATAAATATATTTACCTATATGCTCTTCTGGAACTTTTTTTATTTATTATTTAATCTTTGATCATTTTTTAAAAGGAAAAAAAAAAAGACTTCATAGACTAAATACTGGACTACCTTACCTAACTATTCTTATATATTGGGCATTACCTTATTACTTTAGAAGCAAATATTCTGCATTTGAGTTTTAAAATTACTTAAAGACATTTCAATATATAAATCAAATGTCACAACCTGCTCAAAAAGCAGCAAAGGTCAGGAAAAGGCAAGTTATGCAATGTTATGTGTTCTAGCATTTCTATTTTTAAAAGGTAGGCTGATTAAATTACTAAATCCCTTGAAATCAGTGTTACCTAAAAATTCTTCTTAGAGCTTGTTTTAAAACAAAATAGCAAAAATTCACATGTATTTTCACTTTAAACTTCTCTACCTAAATACTGGAGCCCTAGTGATGATTTCTTCCTAGTGGTGAAGTGGTTAAGAGCTCAGGCTGCTAACCAAAAGGTCGGCAGCTCAACTCCACCAGTCACTCCCCAAAAACTCTACGGGACAATTGTACCCTGGTCTATTGGGTCCTATGAGTCGGAATCAACATGACTCAAAAGCACAAAACCACCTAAATACTAAGCAAGAGAGGTTAATATAACTAAAAATGTAATAAAAAAAAAAGAGGTTTTCAGCATTTATTAAAAGAACTAATTTACTTTAGCTCAATCAAGTATGACTTACTAGTTAGCATTTAGCTCTTGCACAGTGAAAGGGATATAGTGAGAAATCAGTAAATATCTGATGAAAAAATGTTTTTGTCTTTTGCCCTTTTTCTTCTTGTTGTTATTGTTATTGCACATATCCTCTTCAACTCTTATCAAAGAGAATGTAACAGTTTTTTCTCCTTATGTTGCCTTTACCACAAAGGCCAGAGAAAAAGAAACTTGAAGAAAAAACTCCGCCAGAAAAACACTATTTACAATATTTGGTAATTATAAAATACACCCACAAGTCGTTTAGGGAAGAACTTCCTAATTACCATGTTTCTTTAGCTTAAATTTTACTTATCTATTTTTTTAATCTACAGTCACCTATTCAGGTTTTGTCACCTAAAAATATTTAAATGTGTGACACCTGGTGATCTGAAAATAAGTAAATTCTTTTATGGGCAATAAAATGCTATGCCCAGATTGTGGACTTCATATGTATGTTTTTATAAGTTTTTAGTTATTTAAATACTGTATTGTCTGCAATATGAGTTATATTGCTAATTACTAAAAAGACCTTCTATCGTATACGAAAAGTAAAGCCACAAAAAAATAACTTGTTACCAAGTCATTCCAGACATTTTAAAACAAGAAAACTACTGCCCATCATATACTTGTATTTTCCTGTTATTTACCAACTTTCTTTGAGTACTTGTTTTTTCAAACAACTTTTTAAAATACTAGTTTAAAACTTTAATTATAAAATTTTTTATTTTCACTATGTTGTTATTGTTAGGTGCCATGGAGTTAGTTCCAACTCACAGCAACCCTACGTACAACAGAAGGAAGCACTGCCTGGTACTGCACCATCCTCACAATCTTTGCTATAAGTGAGCCCATTATTACAGCCACTTGTCAATCATCTCATTTAGGGTCTTCCTCTCTGTCCCTGACCCTCTACTTTACCAAGCATGATGTCCTTCTCCAGAAACTGGTCACTCCTGGTAACATGTCCAAAGTATGTGAGACGACGTCTTGCCATTCTCACTTCTAAGGAACATTCTAGCTGTACTTCTTCCAAGACAGATTTGTTCATTCTTCTGGCAGTCCATGGTATATTCAACACTCTTCACCAACACCACAATTCAATTACATCGATTCCTCTTCAGTCTTCTTTATTCATCATTTAGCTTTTGCATGCATACGAGGCAACTGAAAACACCATGGCTTGGGTCAGGCACACCTTAGCCTTCAAGGTGACATCTTTGCTTTTCAATACTTGAAAGAGGTCTTTTAGAGCAGATTTGCCCGATACGATGTTGATTTCTTCACTGCTGCTTCCATGGGTATTGACTGTGGATCTAAGTAAAATGAAATCCTTGACAACTTCCATCTTTTCTCCATTTATCATGACGTTGCTTATTGGTCCCGTTGTAAGGATTTTTGTTTTCTTTATGCTGAGATGTAACCCATACTGAAGGCTGTAGTCTTTGATCTTCCTCAGTAAATGCTTCAAGTCCTCTTCACTTTCTGCAAGCAAGGCTATACCAGCCACATATTGCAAGTTGTTAATGAGTCTTCCTCCAATTCTGATAACCACGTTCTTCTTCATATAGTCCAGCTCCTCCGATAATTTACTCAGCATACATGCTACATAAATATGGTGAAAGGATACAGTCCTGACGCATACCTTTCTCTACTTTAAACAATGCAGTATCTCCTTGTTCTGTTCCAACAACTGTGTCTTGGTCTATGTACAGGTTCTGCATGAGCACAATTAAGTGTTCTGGAATTCCCATTCTTCAGTGTTATCCTAATTTTTCATGATCCACAACAAATTCCTTGACATAGTCAATCCAACGCAGGTAAATATCCTTCTAATATTCTGTGCTTTCAGCCAAGGTCCATCTGACATCAATGATATCCCTCGTTTTACGTCCTCTTCTAAATCAAGCCTGAATTTCTGGCAGCTCCCTGTACTGCTGCAACCGTGTTTGAATTATCCGCAGCAAAATTTTACTTCCATGTGATATTTTCACTATAGAACTTATTGTAGAACCAAATAATTTTAAATTAAAATTTCTATCCCTTCTCACAAAGTTAATATTAGGCTCAGCCTAGGAACCAGTTAACTCGGTCATAGGTAATTGGGGTCTCACCGGGGTCTTATTTACCTTAGCAGTGGGTTGGCTTTACCTTTCACTGGTCGCCTGGTGTGGAAATAGCTATCAGCTATACAAACACAGACATCCAAGATTGCTTTTGTCACTGGCACCTAGTTTAGTTCCCAGCAACTAAGTAGGTTCCCAGTTAACCTCAACAAACATATAAAAACCATTTCCTACATTTAAACCAATTATTTACCTATCACAACCTAATGACAACCATGGAACGAATTTAATTACAGAGTCTGTCACAAAGTAGTCACTCAGTGAATTATTATTATGAAAAATTATAAGGAAAAATAATTCCCACAATTGTACAGTTCATCTAATAGAATATAGCTACTAACAAAGGAAGGGATCTAATTATGTAATTATCTTCTCAAAAAAATTCTGTGAATTACTGGCCAATATTTCAACATACCTAAACCTCTGACATAAAATTGGCTGAGTTTTCTCATCATAGTCTCAATTCCAACATCACGTGTTTCATAAAAATTTCATCATTAAAGTTGTAATAATGGTCATATATTTCATTTAAATGCTCTAAATAATTTGTTACTGAAATTGGTTTAAAGATTTAGTAAATACTTTTGGATGCGACCAAAATAGAAAATGAGCTGACTATATACAATATAAACATGTTACTTTTCCTCATCTGGTATTCTATAAATGTTGGTAAGTATGCATTAATTCACTCCATACACTCATATCCAGCATCTTTTGTCACAAGTAGAAAACATTTTTCAAATATCAAAATTAAGAGTATGATGGATGTAGGTTCCAAAATCAACGTAAAAGGCAAAAATGTCACATACTCAAAATTACCCTTTTGAGTACCCTTGAGAATTTCTTAGGAAAAAATCTACATTTGGAAACTGACCTAGTATACTCAGTAAGTCCTGAGGCTGAAAGTAATGGTTCAGCCAAGCATTATGTATAGTTCACTTGTTGATCTGGGGGCCATGGAAAAAAATGTCCAATATTGCAATAAAAGAGTGAGATGGGATGTTCATATTAAGAGAAACACTTGGGAACTGGGGGTATAGCAGATTGTTTTCTATTACATGCTTATACTCAGGCATTCCAATTGAATGGAATGGTAGACAGACTCAACAAGCACATACAATTTGAATACCAGCGGCAAAAACCAAATAGCCAAAATGAAGTTCCTGCTTGTGACCATGGACTAATTAGGTTTGTTTTTATTTTCCCAAACTGTAGGTTTTGATCCATTGCTGGTTTGTGAAATTATTCTAGTGGATCTGAACATTTTTGTAAGAACTGAAAGTATCAAGAATTCCTGACACATTGTTGGAATAATCTTTCTGAAATTACGTGTTTACTTACTAAATTGAGATGTAAAACTAATTTCTTACTGTGGGTTGCAGTTTTTAAATGGTTTGAAAAAACAAAGCATTAATACTACGTATTCTTGTTACTTTGATTTTTAACAGAGCGAGAGGAATAAACAATAGAAAAGATATAAAACTGAATGTTTAGTTACATAAATGCTTTTACAAAACACTTGGGAATGCTATCATTTTCTCAAGTTTCCTAAGAGCAGAAATGTGTGACTCGAGCTTTACGTTACTGGATACTGCCAATCTCATCTCTCTTTACTGGAATGTCTATGATTATCTATCAGTGTGAATTACAAAAATCTCAAGGAAAATCTAGGCTATGACTGTATAGATACTCTTACATCTGCCTAGATTACTTCAATCATCTTCCTAGTCCATATATATCCAATAACAAAGGCCAAAACCATGTTTACAACTACATTTTTAAAGCACGTAAGGAAGTCATTGGGTTGCTTTCAACAGATTGTTCTTTAACCAAGTCATTCGTTAAAAGTATCTTAGCTCCTTTGACCCTCTATGCACAAACTATAGGAAATATAGAGCTGGGGGAAGATTGTAGAAGATATGGCTAAATACAAAGTAACAAAGGCCTTTATCATGGGTTCACATCTTTAAACTTCCCAAGGATGAGGAGTGCAGATAAAATGTTTTCATTCACTGCTATCTTTTATCTCTCCCCTTCCTTGCTCCTTAACCAATGAAGAACAGAGCATGGCAAAAGCAACTTGTTTATGCAAAGACATGTTCAAATTTGAACACGACTGCCCTATTTTTACAGCCTTTACTTAGTCTGCAAAGACCTGCCAAAGGGGCAAAAGAATACAGTAAAACAAATTATGAAAATGGAGTTCACAAATTGTTCTATTAATCTAAACTGGTGCTAATGTTCACTAAGTTACCTTGGTATTTAGCAGTTCCTAATTGGTTTTTTTTTTTATTGGTTTCTATCTTGAAAACAGAGTGGACTCAAAGACCTTGATTGTTGAGTGCCCAATATTTAATCTTCCACACCTGTTTACGTGTTCTGGTGAAATCAGAGCAGAGGTGGTAAGGGTGCAAAATTAAGGAAAATTAACTTTCTCTGAATATAAGAGCAAAGTGGGACTCATCCTTACTAGCTGTCCAGAAGTGCAGGAAAGTAACATTAACACGACTGGTTTAGGAAATATTTTTCACCGGCAAGAACACCTGAAAATGAGATTTCTCACTCAAGGACTAAGGAATTATTGGTTAATAAATATCAAGCATCATTTATTGTGTGTGCAAGTTCCCAGTCCGAGACTCCTTAAAAATTTCAGATCAGTGTTTCCAACTTAAGTTCAACTTTTTAAGAACAAGTGTGAATTCAAAAATTAAAAACGGGCTCCTTCATCGATGGATTTTATTTTAACTAAGGTGTTGACACTTCCTGTTCAACATTTTCAACTAGTGGAATGCACTTCATTCGGGCTGAACCCGGTATCACTACGGTCATCCCCGAGAACTTGGGCTTTGTTGCTGTTGTTGTTGGGGGGGGGGGGCGTTTCGGTGATATCCAAGTGAAGAAAACCAACCGCAGGGCGCGGGGAAGAACCCAGCGGCCCGTGTCCGGAGAGTATCGGGAGCCCCGGGTCAGGCACCGGGGCGCGGGCCGGGCTGGATGTGGGAGCCGGCGGGTGCGTCGCCGGGCGGGGCTGGGTGGGTCCCACAGGCGCAGACGGCGCAGCCGAGGCAGGAGTGAGAGGGGCGCGCTCCCGCCGGCCCCGGCCCGCAGAGGAGGGAAAAGGCCGGCGGCGAGGACCCTCAATACCTGACACAGGGCCAGCTCCTCCTTTAGGCTGCTCAACTCTTCCTCCAGTAGCTGCGTCCGAGTCGCCATCGCCTCCTCTACCGAGATGCCCTCAAGCCGCCCGGACGCCATAGGCGCGCTGAGGAGGGGAGCCTGAGCCCCCGCCGCGCCCCCTCGCCGGCCCCCCGACCCCTCTTCGCCCCGCCAGGACACATCACTTTTGCCCGCGACGACCTCCCTCCCAGCGCCTGCAAGACCCAAGGCCTCGCTGCACACTGCGTGGACCTTGGTTCCCTGCACAACATGCAGGGACCAGGGGCCCGACTGTCGCGCCTGGGGGGTAGGGAGCGGCGGGGGCGGCGAACGCGCCGCCATGGCCGCGGCTGCCAACGGGTCAAGTTCCCTCTTGAAAACTCCACCTCCCCTTCCCCATCCTGGCAACCCCGAAACGCAGAGTGGCGCATGCGCGAGCCTTCTCCCGCCTTGGTGCGCGGGGTCTCGCGCTCGCGGGCCCTGCCTGGCTTCCCGCGGGCCGCGCGCGGGCGCGAGCGTTAGGCTGCGCACGCGCCGTGGCCATAGGAGGGTAGATAGGTCCACCCAGCGCACCACCCGAACGTCCTCGGCCCTGAGTCCTTCGCCAGAAACGCCTTTTCCCGCCTACCTCAAACCATTCTTAGCACCTAGCTCACATCCCACCTCTTCAAGTGTTTCTTGACAAGACCCCAGCCCCAGATGATCCCTAACTGTGAATTCCTCCCTTCACGGCCCCTGCCAACGGGTTTGTCACGTTTTATTGACTGCCCTGGAGTGTTAGTTACGCCGCTAAGCTCGCAAGAGAAGTAAGCTCCATGAGGATCAGGGAATAAGTTTTACACGTAAGTGTTTTCTTCATACCCTTTAGCAAAACTGCTTTGTGTACAGCTGACTGATGTCAAGGAGACATGGAAAGCCTGGTGCTGAGCTGGGACTATCAAGCAGGATGTCATTTGAATTATGAGACTTTGTGCGACCTTTATCTTTTGTTTTGCAAGAGTCGTAATTTCCTTTGAGTTTTTTTGTCAGCTTCTTTATTTGTTGGCTGGATGTCTGAGTGAACTTGGCCCACATTTTCCGACAGTTAAGGTCCTTGGACCCAATTGAAATCAGTAATTTGGAGGGTGATTAAACAAGCAAGACTTGACTTTCTTTAGCTTTCCTTTTTTTTTTTAACTTCATAAAGTCAATAATTTTTTTTTACCTCCAACCACGTCTTTACTAGTGTTGGGTTTAGGAAAGAGATGCACGTTTAGGGTTAGAGTTCCACCAAAAGCTAGATGTTGCCTCTTCTGCAGAAAGTGTCCCCAGAATACTTGGAGGACAGCTGAGGCAGAGGAAAGAGGGTTGTATAAGTAAGGAGGTGACCCTTTAATTTATAACCTCTTCTTTGAATCAAAATTACCCTATGTGTGCCAGAACCTTGTTGACATTCCAAGACACCTTCTCATCTAGAATCCTTCGAAGGCAGAGTAAATGGACTTCCCACTGAAGGTGAATACCTCAGAAAATTGATGAAAGCGTTATAAACGAAAAGTACGTATACGCCTGTCTTGGAAGTAGCTACCTGTTGAGTATTTACTATATGTGGAGAACTACCTGCTGTTTTTTTTTTTTTCATTTTTTTTTAATTTTTATTGTGTTTTAAGTGAAAGTTTAGAAATCAAGTCAGTCTCTCACAAAAACTTACGTACACATTGCTATATACTCCTAATTGCTCTCCCCTGAATGAGACAGCACACTCCTTCGTTCCATTCTCTATTTTTGTGTCCATTCGGCCAGCTTCTAAACCCCTCTGCCCTCTCGTCTCCCCTCCAGACAGGAGATGCCCACATAGTCTCATGTGTCTACTTGATCCAAGAAGCACATTCTTCACCAGTGTCATTTTCTATCCCACAGTCCAGTCTAATTCCCTATCTGAAGAGTGGGCTTTGGGAATGGTTCCTGTCTTGGGCTAACAGAAGGTCTGGGGACCATGACCTTTGGGATCCTTCTAGTCTCAGTCAGACCATTAAGTCTGGTCTTTTATGAGAATTTAGGGTCTGCATCCCACTGCTCTCCTGCTCCCTCGGGGGTTCTTTGTTGTGTTCATTGGTTGTAGCCAGGCACCATCTAGTTCTTCTGGTTTCCAGCTGATGTAGTTTCTGGTTTATGTGGTCCTTTCTGTCTCTTGGGCTCATAATTACCTTGTGTCTTTGGTGTTCTTCATTCTCCTTTGCTCCAGGTGGGTTGAGACCAATTGATGCATCTTAGATGGCCACTTGCTAAGACCCCAGAAGCCACTCTCCAAAGTGGGATGCAGAATGTTTTCTTAATAGATTTTATTATGCCAGTTGACTTACATGTCCCCTGAAACCATGGTCCCCAAGCCCCTGCCCCTGCTACCCTGTCCTTCGAAACATTCAGTTTATTCAGGAAACTGCTTTTAGTTTAGTACAGTTGTGCTGGCCTCATCTGTATTGTGTTGTCTTTCCCTTCACGTAAAATAATTCTTATCTACTATCTAATTAATGAAAACCCCTCTCCTTGCCTCCCTCCCCCCTCTCGTAACCATCAAAGAATATTTTCTTCTCTGTTTAAACTATTTCTCAAGTTCTTGTAATTGTGGTCTTATACAATATTTGTCCTTTTGCAACTAATTTCACTCAGCTTTATGCCTTCCAAATTCCTCCATGTTGTGAAATGTTTCATGGATTCATCATTGTTCTTTATCCATGAGTAGTATTCCATTGTGTGGATATACTATAATTTATTTATCCATTCATCCATTGATGGGCACCTTGGTTGCTTCCATCTTTTTGCTATTGTAAACAGTGCTGCAATGAACATGGATGTGCATGTATCTGCTACTGTAAAGGCTCTTAATTCTCTAAGGTATATTCCGAGGAGTGGGATTGCTGGATTGTATGGTAATTTTATTTTTAGTTTTTTAAGGAAGTGCCAAATCGATTTCCAAAGTGATTGTACCATTTTACAATCCCACCAGCAGTGTATAAGTGTTCCAGCCTATCTACAACCTCTCCAACATTTATTATTTTGTGTTTTTTGGGTCAATGCCTGCCTTGTGGGAATACGATGGAATCTCATTGTAGTTTTGATTTGCATTTCTCTAATGGCTAATGATCCTGAGCGTTTTCTCATGTATCTGTTAGCTACCTGAATGTCTTCTTTAGTGAAGTGCATGTTCCTTTCCTTTGCCCATTTTTTAATTGGGTTATTTGTCTTTTTGTAGTTGAGTTTTTGCAGTATCATGTAGATTTTAGAGATTAGACGCTGATCGGAAATGTCATAGCTAAAAACTTTTTCCCAGTCTTACCAATTTGGGTGAAGTCTTTGGATGAGCATAGGTGTTTGATTTTTAGGAGCTCCCAGTTACCTAGTTTCTCCTCTGCATTGTTAGTAATGTTTTGTGTACTGTTTATGCCATGTATTAGGGCTCTTAGTGTTGTCCCTATTTTTAGTTCCATGATATTTATCGTTTTAGATTTTATATTTAGGTCTTTGATCCATTTTGAGTTAGTTTTTGTGCATGGTGTAAGGTATGGGTCGTTTCATTTTTTTGCAGATGGATATCCAATTATACCAGCACCACTTGTTAAAGAGCCTAACTTTTCCCCATTTAACTGACTTCATGCCTTTGTCAAATATCAACTGCTCATATGTGGATGGATTTATATGTGGATTCTCAATTCTGTTCCATTGGTGTATGTATCTATTGTCGTACCAGTACCAGGCTGTTTTGACTACTGTGGCAGTATAATAGGTTCTAATCATGTAGAGTGTGGCCTCCCACTTTGTTCTTTTTCAGTAGTGCTTTTCTTATCCGGGGCCTCTTTCCCTTCCATAGGAAGTTAGTGACTTGTTTCTCCATCTCGTTAAAAAATGTCATTGGGCAGAGTAGAACTGCCCCATAGAGTTTCCAAGGAGCACCTGGCAGATTCAAACTGCTGTCCCTTTGGTTAGCAGCCGTAGCACTTAACCACTATGCCACCAGGGTTTCCAGAAGTACCATAGGATCCAGCAATCTCACTCCTTGGGATAAATCCTAGAGAAATAAGAGTTGTCACACGAATAGATATATGCGCACCCATGTTCACTGCAACGCTGTTCACAATAGCAAAAAGATGGAAACAACCTAGGTGCCCATCAACAGACAAATGGATAAACAAATTATGGTATATTCGCACAATGAGATACTACTCAATGATAAAGAAAAACGATGAATCCAGGAAACATCTCATAAGTTGGGTGAATCTGGAAGGCATTATGCTGAGTGAAACTAATCAGTCACAAAAAGACAAATATTGTATGAAGCCACTATTATAAGAACTCAAGAAAAGGTTTAAACACAGAAGAAAATATTCTTTAATGGTTATGAGGGTGGGGGAGAGGGAGGGGGAATTCACTAACTAGATGGTAGACAAGAATTATCTTAGGTAAAGGGAAGGACAACACACAATACAGGGGAAGTCAGCACAACTGGACTAAACCAAAAGCTAAGAAGTTTCCTGAACACAACCAAACACTTCGAGGGACAGTATAGCATGAGCAGGGGTCAGGGTATCATGGTTTCAGGGGACATCTAGGTTAATTGGCATAACAAAGCATATTAAGAAAATGTTCTGCATCCCACTTTGGTGAGTGGCATCTGAGGTCTTAAAAGCTAGTGAGTGGCCCTCTAAGATGCATCAATTGGTCCTAACCCACCTGGAGCAAAGAAGAATGAAGAACACCAAAGATAGAAGGAAAATAATCCAGACACTGCATCAGCCTGAGACCAGAACTAGATGGTGCCTGACTACCACCAATGACCACCCTGACAGGGAAGAAAATAGACAGTCCCTGATGGGGCAGGATAAAAGTGGGGTGCAGAACTCAATTTCTAGTAGAAAGACCAGACTCAATTGTCTGACTGAGACTGGAAGAACCCGAGAAGACATGGCCCCGAGACTCTCTGTTAACCCAGAACTAAAACCATTCCTGAAGTCAACTCTTCAGACAAAGAATAGACTGGAGTATAAGACACAAAATGATACTCATGAAGAATGTGCTTTTTAGTTCAAGTAGATACACAAGACTAAATGGGCAGCTCCTGTCTGGAGACAAGATGAGAAGGCAGAAAGGGATAGGAGTTGGTTGAATGGCATAGGAAATCGGGGGTGGAAAGGAATAACGTACAGTCACATTATGGGGATAGCAACTAGGGTCACATAACAATGTGTGTATAAATTTTTGTATGAGAAACTAACTTGAGCTGTACTTTCACCTAAAGCACAATTAAAAAAAAAAAAAAACCACCTCTTTAAAGTGTTAAAAAGCAAAGATGTCGCTTTAAGGACTAAGATGCACCTGACCTAAGCCATGATATTTTCAATTGCCTCATATGCAGGTGAAAGCTGGACAATGAATAAGAAAGACTGAAGAAGAATGGATGCCTTTGAATTGTGTCCCTAAAGAATATTGGATATACCATGGACTTCCAGAAGAAAAAACAAATCTGTCTTGGATGAAGTACAGCCAGAACGCTCTTTAGAAGCAAGGATGGCGAGACTTTGTCTCACATACTTTGGACATGTTATTTGAAGGGACCAGTCCCTGGAGAAGGACATTATGCTTGGTAGAGTGTCATTGAAAAAGAGGAAGACCCTCAACAATATGCATTGACACAGTGGTTGCAACAAAGGGCTCAAGCATAGCAATGATTGTGTGGATGGTGCAGGATAGGGCAATGTTTCATTCTGTTGTATATAGGATTGCTATGAGTGGGAACTGACTGGAAGGCACCTAACAACAACACGAAGCCCATAAAACAGGCCAAATGAAAGCAAAATGCTTTTCCAAGTCTCCTTGATGAGAACATAAACTCCATGAGAGCAAGGACATTTGTCACTGTTGTACCCTCAAAGCATTAAACAAATACCTGTTTTGATTTTTTTAATGCACTATCAACTTAATAGCAAAAAAAAAAAAAAAAAACCCCAAAACAAAACTCATTGCTGTCTAGTCTGTTCCAACTCATAGCAACCCTATAGGACAGTGTAGAACTGCCCCATAGCGTTTCCAAGGAGCGGCTGGTGGATCGAACTGCTAACCTTTTGGTTAGCAACTTGTAGCTCTTAACTACTGCACCACCAGGGCTCCAACAATTTCGTAATAAATTTTGAAGAAGAAATACTATACTAAATAAATGCATATTTCTAAGACCAGGCATAGCAAACATCCATTCGTTCATACAATTAAATATAATTGCTTTTTCTCCATGCCTAAAAGTTTGTGTGTAAATTTCCTTTACATTCACAGACTAAAGAATCTTTTGGCTTTCAGCAGGTGTTGGGGTCATCAGAACTGATAATCATAATCTTGATTTTTAAATTACTGTAAATCAACAATATAACTTCAAGATACAGAAAGATCCTGGAATTTTTTTCTCTATTCCATATTCGATTAAATTAATTTTTTTTCCTTTTATATCTTTTGAAATTCATTTAGAGACACCTGACAGGAAGATTGTTGATATTTCGAATCTTATATCATTTTCTCCTACTTCTGTTTGTTTGCTTTTTTTATTATTATTATTCCATGGTTCCAATCTAAGAGATTTGACAGTTTCTACGTGACTCTTCTGCAAACATTATAACTCACTCTAGGATGCTGCCACATAAGCCAATGCTTTCAATAAATATTTCTTTACTAAATAAAAACAAGAAGACTTGGGCTGTAATCCCTAGTCCAGGTCAATCTCCACCAGACCATCTTGAAGTGTATCTGTGATCATATGGTCATAGAACAGTGACCCACAAAAAAAAGAAAACCCAATGCCGTTGAGTCGGTAGCAGTGACAGGTATTAGTAAATTGCTTGGTGTTTTGTACTTTATATACCGTAATGCCTCAGATAAGGTTATAATGAAAAATTATTAATAAAGAAACCTAAGGAGTAGGGAAAAAAAAATGTCATTGGGATTTGAATCAGAATTGCATTGTAGCTATAGATAGCTTTTGGTAGAATAGACATGTTTACAATATTAAGTCTTCCTATCCATGAGCAAAGTATGTTTTTTCACTTATAAATAGGTCTCTTTTGGTATCTTGCAGTAGCGTCTTGTGTTTTCTTTGTATAGGTCTTTTACATCTCTGGTAAGATTTATTCCTAAGTGTTTTATCTTCTTGGGGGCTACCGTAAATGGTATTGATTTGGTGATTTCCTCCTCGATATTCTTTTTGTTGGTGTAGAGGAATCCAACTGATTTTTGTATGTTTATCTTGTATCCTGATGTAAGTACTTTTCTTACTCATTCAATTCTTAGGACAACACGATAAAATAGATGTTATCTCCCATTTTACTTCTGAGGAAAGACTTGAGAGGTTACTGTAACTTGCCTGAAATCCCATGCCTCATATTAGAAAAGCTAGGATTTGAATCCACTTAACTCTGTTTAACTCCAAAGCCTATGCCTATAACCCCTACCCTTGCTCCTTCACATGTTGTTTGAAATACAGCATTAGGCCTGATAGCATGTATGAAATCATTGGGCTTAACTGAGAATTCTACTCACAAAATGCACGTTTGGCATGAAATCAATGAGTATACATTTTTAATATTTATTTCTTATTAACTCAAAGGGCATCAGTTCAACTCATCATAGATAGATGTTTCTGAAAAGAAGTGAAAGCTCCTGTATTTTGTACAATAAATGTATATTTTTTATACTTAATCCAAAAAAGTATCCTAAGGCAGACAATTTTTTAAGAAATGTATGCATTTTCAGAAGTGTACAGAGCTCTTTCATTATTTGTTGAAATGACATAAATATGTGAAACATGGAATATTAATAACTACAACTCAGAGAGACAAAGATCTGAATTACTCTCCAAATAAAAATATCCAAAATAATCAACAGTGTTTCTCCTGATTAATTCCCCACCCACACATTTAAAAGTGATGACGTCTGTTCTGCAGAAATACATAATCGAGTTGATTAAGGATGACAATATATTAGAACACAAAAATGTGATTTTTTTCCATATCACCACTGTATAGTTGAAATGTTGGGGGAAATGTGCAAATTAATGGTATTTAAATCGCCTATCTCATTTTAATTTTTTTAATTTATTTTTAACTTCTGTTTAAGAAAGAGAAAAAATGACCATAAAAAAGATTTTAAAGAGAAAAAAGTATAAGCAATTTCTTAGCATTTGTCTTTGTGATGTGTCTTTGTTTTCAGAAAGAATGCAGAATTTTAATATTTATTTCTCCTTGACCAATTTGATATGATCTTCGTCTGGTCAGCAAAACTTAATCATTAAATTTGAAATCAATTTTAGGTATTAGTAAGACCTCAATGTCATACATATCTTTTTAATATCATTTTGAAATTTATCTCAAGTGTTTGGATTTTGTCACAACCTAGGATTTAAATAAAAAATAGCCCGCTCCCCACTTCTTCAACATTGAAAGGGCAACCCAAAAACTAGATGTGCCAATGTGGCATTTCAGTCGGCATCAGACTGAATATCATGTCAGTATAGTGTGGACAAATCTGCAGCCCAGGAGTTAGTGCAAGTAAGCCAAAAGAACTGTTTTGTGCTTACAATTACTATAATTTTGTTTGAGTGATTCCTGGCAACTATTGATCAGTCCTGAGAGCAGTCTACGTCAAGATTATAGGTATCCAAGGAAGACACCATCAACTTCATTTGTCCACTGTGATTTTCATGCAGTTCAAAAATAACGACCTTACAGAGCTATGATGACAGAATTTCATTTTCCATTTTCATCGCAAAAGGTTACACAACAGCACCTTGTAGCCGAAAACAGTTTAAATAAAGTTTTTTTCCACCTACTTACAGGCTTTTCTAAAATTTCTCGAACTCCGGCTCCCAGTGTGGGTGTGGCTCTGGGAAAACAGTAACCTGTATGCATGATTTCAATAGCTTTTATCAGTTCACTCAATTCAGAATAGTTTGGAATGCCATTCCAGGTTCCCTGAGGAGTTCAGCTGATTCCACAATACACAGGGTTGCATAGCTTCAGCTCTTTATTTTACATGTGACCACTGAGATAGTTAAGGTTGTGTGTTAATTTGGCCAGACCATGATTCTCAGTGGTTTGGCAGTTATGATGTAGTTTGGCAGTCATGTCATGATGTCATCATCTCCATATGTAATATTATGTAATCACTCCTCCATGGTGAGATCTGCTATGAGTAGTCAATCAATTGAAAGGGAGTTCCCTTGAGGTGTGACTTGCATCCAGTATATGTGGATTTTCTTGCAAAGCTTGCAGGCTTTTGCTTTGCTCTAGATCCTGCATTCTACTCGTTATGCATTCAGCATCTGACCTCTAGTTCTTGGGACTAGGGCCAGCAGTCTACCGTCTGATCTGTGATCTTTGGTTCCTCAGCCTCTCCACCTGCATGAGTCAGGAGAAGCCTCCAGCCTGAAGCCTGACCCTCAGAGTTGGAGCTTGCCAGCCTCTACAAACATGGGAGCCATTTTCTCGAGATAAACTTCTCTATACATATATTATATATACTATATATACATACCTGTGTGTATATATATATGTATGTATATACACACTTCACTGGTTTTGCTTTTCTAGAGAACCCAGCCTGAGACAAGCACAGTAAGGCAATGCCCAACTTTTTCATTCTTCTAATCCACATTTCAGTTTCCTGATAGATGGGATGGTAGGCCCATCGTCCTGGGATTTTACCTGAATATTCTTTACCCTCAAGCCAATATTACAAAAAATACTTTAGCTCTTCCATCTGTTTTATCCTCTGATTTCTTCCCAAACATGAGGACCTTCTTCCTCCACTACTAGCACCTGTCTTGACATTATTGTCTAATGATGCTTAAATGGAAAGAAAATGTCTAGCCTTTCAAAAGACCTTTTGACTTGGAACACAGTAAATACTTAAGTGATGCTGTTATTCTTAGGTGCTGTCAAGTCGGTTCCAACTCATACCGACCCTATGTACAACAGAACAAAACATTGCCCCGTCCAGTGCCATCCTCAAAATCACTGTTATGCTTGAGCCCACTGTTGCAGCCACTGTGTCAATTCATCACATTGAGGGTCTTCCTCTTTTTCACTGACCTTCTGCTTTATCGAGCATGATGTCCTTCTCCAGGGACCAGTCCGTTCTGATAACATGTCCAAAGTACTTGAGACAAAGTCTTGCCATCCGTGCTTCTAAGGTGCATTCTGGCTGTACTTCTTCAAAGACAGATTTGTTGGTTCTTCTGGCAGTCCATGGTTTATTGTTCTTCACCAACACCATACTTCAAAGACATTAATATTTCTTCAGTCTTCCTTATTCACACGCATATGAAGAGATTGAAAACACCATGGCTTGGGTCAGGCACACCTTTTCAAAAGTGGTATCTTCACTTTTTAACACTTTAAAGAGGTCTTTTGTAGCAGATGTGCCCAATGCAATGTGTCATTTGGTTTCTTCACTGCTGCTTCCACGGTTATTGACTGTGAATCTAAGTAATATGAAATTCTTAACTTCAATATACTCGTTTATCATGATGTCGCTTGCTGATCTAGTTGTGAGGATTTTTGTTTTCTTTATGTTGAGGTGTAATCCATACTGAAGGCTGTGGTCTTTGATCTTCATCAGTAAGTGCTTCAAGTCCTCTTCACTTTCAGCAGGCAAGGTTGTGTCACCTGCATAATGCAGGTTGTTAATGAGTCTTTCTCCAATCCTGATGTCCCATTCTTCTTCATGTAGTCCAGTTTCTCAGATTATTTGCTCAGCATACACACTGAAAAAGTATAGTGAAAGGATACAACCCTGACACACACCTTTCCTGATTTTAAACCACTCAGTATCACCTTGTTCTATTTGAACAACTGTATTTTAGTCTATGTACAGGTTCCACACAAGCACAATTAAGTGTTCTACATTTCCCACTCTTCTCAATGTTATCCATAATTTCTTATGATCCACACAGTCGAATGTTTTGCATCGTCAATAAAAGACAGGTAAAAATCTTTCTGGAATTCTCTACTTTCAGCCAAGACCCATATGACATCAGCAATGATATCCCTAGTTCCAAGTCCTCCTTTGAATCTGGCTTGAATTTCTGGCAGCTCCCTGTCAATGTACTACTGCAACTGCTTTTGAATGATCTTAAGCAAAATTTTATTTGCATGTGATATTAATGATATTGTCCCACAATTTCCACATTCTGTTGGATCATCTTTCTTTGGAATGTGCACAGATATGAATCTCCTCCGTCAGTTTGCCAAGTAGCTGTCTTCCAAATTCCTTGGCATAGTCGAGTGAGCACTTCTAGTGCTGCATCCATTTGTTGAAACATCTAAAGTGGTATTCTATCAATTCCTGGAGCCTTCAGTTTTTTGCCACTACCTTCAGTGTGGCTTGGATTCTTCCTTCACTACCATCGGTTCTTGATCGTATGCTGCCTTCAGAAATGGTTGAACGTTGGCCTTTTTTTTTTTTTTTTTTGGTATAGTGACTGTTCCTTCCATCTTTTTTTGATGCTTCCTACATCATTAAATATTTTCCTTGTAGAATCTTTCAGTATTACAACTCGAGGCTTGAATTTTTCTTCAGTTCTTTCAGCTCAAAAAATACCTGCATGTTCTTCCCTATTGTTCTTCTATCTGTAGGTGTTTGCACATTTCGTTATAATACTTTTTCTTTTTGAGCCGCTCTTTGAAATCTTCTGTTTAGCTCTTTGACTTCATCATTTCTTCTGTTTGCTTTAGCTACTCGACATTCAAGAGTAAGTTTCAGAGTCTCTTTTGATGTTTGTTTTGGTTTATTCTTTCTTTCCTGTCTTTTTGGTGACCTCTTGCACTCTTCATGTATGATGTTCTTGATGTCATTCCACAATTCGTCTGGTCTTTGGTCATTAGTGTACAATGCACCAAATCTATTCTTGAGATGTTCTCTAAATTCAGGTGGGATATACTCAAGGTCATGTTTGGCTCTTGTGGACTTGTTCTAATTTTCTTCAGCTTCAATTTGAACTTGGACATGAGCAATTGATGGCCTATTCCACAGCTGACCCCTGGCCTATCTCTGACTGATGATATTGAGCTTTCCCATCATCTGTTTCCACAGATGTAGGCAATTTGATTCCATCTGTCAAGGTCAACATGTATAGTCACTGTTTATGTTGTTGAAAAAAGGTATTCGCAAACCCAAAACACTCCACGAGAAAACTACTGGAACTAATAGAAAGATGCAGCAGAGTAGTAGGATATAAGATAAACATACAAAAATCAGTTGGATTCCTATACACCAATAAAGGGAATTATGAAAAGGGAATCAGGAAAAAAAATACCATTTATAATAGCCCCTAAAAAAATAAAACATTTAGGAACAAATCTAACCAGGAAAGTAAAAGATCTATGCAAAGAAGACTACAAAACACTACTACAAGAAAACAAAAGAGATTTTGCATTAATGGAAAAACATGCTATGCTCATGGATAGGTAGACTCAAAGTTGTGAAAATGTCAATTCCACCCAAAGCAATCTACAAATACAATGCAATCCTGATCCAAATACAAACAACATTCTTAAAAAGATGGAAAAACTAATCATTAACTTTAATGAAAGGAAAGAGGCCCCAGATAAGTAAAGCACTATTGAAGAAGAAAAATAAAGTAGGAGGACTCGCACTACCTGACCTCAGAACCTACTATACAGCTACGGTAGTCAAAACAGCCTGGTACAATGACAGATACATTGACCATTGGAACAGAATTAAGAACCCAGATATAAATCCCTTCACCTATGGTCACCTGATCTTCAAAAAGGGCCCAGAGTCCATCAAATGGGGAAAAGACAGTATTTTTAACAAATGGTGCTGACAAAACTGAATGTTCATCTGCAAAAAAATGAAACAGGACCCATACCTCACACCATACACAAAAACTAATTCAAAATGGATCAAAGACCTAAATATAAAACCCCAAACTATAAAGATTATAGAACAAAAAATACGATCAAAGCTAGAGGCCCGAATACACAGCATTAACAGGATACAACCCATAACTAACAACACGCAATCTCCAGATGATAAGCTAGATAACTGGAATCTTCTAAAAATTAAACACTTAAGCTCATCAAAAGACTTCACCGATAGTAAAAGAAGAAACTACAGACTGGGAAAAAAAATTTGGATACAACAAATCTGACAAAGCTCTAATCTCTAAAATCTATAAGAAAATTTAACACCTCTACAACAAAAAGACAGATGCTCCAATTAAAAAATGGGCAAAGAAAATGAACAGACACTTCATTGCTTCATCAAGGAAGACATTCAAGTGGCTAACAGACGTATGAGGAAAAGCTTGGGATTACTAGCCATTAGAGAAATGCAAATCAAAACCACAATGAGACACCCTCTCACCTCAGCATTACTGGCACAAAAAAAAAAAAAAAAAAAACCCAGAAAATAAAATAGCAAATGTGGGAGAGGCTGCAGAGAGAGTAGAGCTCTTATGCACTCCTAGTAGGAATGCAAAATGGTACAACCATTTTGGAAAATGATATAGCACTTCTTTAGAAAGCTAGAATACCATATGATCCAGCAATTCCACTTCTAGTAATATATCCTAGAGAAATAAGAGCCATCACACAAATAAACATATGCACATAGGGTCACTGTGAGTCGGAATCAACTCGACAGCAGTGGGTTTTACACCCATGTTCATTGCAGCATTATTCACAATAGCAAAAAGATGGAAAAAACCTAGATGCCCATTAACAGATGAATGGGTAAACGAGCTATGGTACATACACACTATGGAATACTACGCAACAATAAAGAGCAATGATGAATCTGCGAAGCATCTCACGTGACTCTGGAGGGCATTATGCTGAGTGAAATAAGTCAATCACAAAAGGACAAATATTGAATGAGAATACTACGATAAAAACTCATGAAAAGATTTACACATAAAAAGAAAATAATCTTTGATAGTTATGAGGGAAGGGATGGTCGAGGAGGGAAAAACACTAAATAGACAATAGATAAGTGGTAACTTTGGTGAAGGGTAAGACAGTACACAGTACAGGGGTGCAACTTTACAACGGCAAGGTCATGGAAACTCCACAGACACATCCAAACTCCCTGAGGAACAGAATGACTGGGCCAAGGGCTGAGGGGCCCAAGGTCTCTGGAAACATCTAGCATAATTGGCATAACATGGTTTATGAAGAAAATGTTCTACATCCTACTTTGGTGAGTAGCATCTGGGATCTTAAAACCTTATGATTGGCCATCTAAGATACTCCATTAGTCTCACTCCATCGGGAGGAAAGGAGAATGAAGAAAACGAAAGACACAAGAGAAAGATTAGTCCAAAGGACTAATAGACCACAAGTATCATAGCCCCTACTAGACTTGAGTCCAGCACAACTAGATGGCGACTAGCTATCACCACTGTTTGCTCTGACAGGGATCACGATAGAGGGTCCTGGACAGGCTGGAGAAAAATGTAGAACAAAATTCTAACTCAAAAAAAAAAAAAAAAAAAGAGACCAGACTTTACTAGTCTGACAGAGACTGGAGAAACCCTGAGATTATGGCCCCTGGACGCCTTTTTAGCTCAGTAATGAAGTCACTCCTGAGGCTCACCCTTCAGCCAAAGATTAGACAGGCCCATAAAACAAAATGAGACTAAAGGGGCACACCAACCCAGGGGCCTTCCAATCTGAGGGGCTCATCTTCCGGCACTATTTATTAGACCATGTTCTGCTGCTACTCATAAATTTTTCACTGGCAATTTTTTTCAGACGCAGACTGTTCTAGAAGGGAAGAGTGTTGACATGTAGTGGGGTTGGCAACCAATGTCATAAAACAATATGTGTATTAATTGTTTAATGAGAAGCTAATTTGCTCTGTAAACTTTCATCTAAAGTAAAATTTTAAAAATGCTGGAAAAAAAAAGAGGGTATTTGCAATGACGAAGTTGTTGGTCTTGCAAAATCCTATCATGCAATCTCCAGCATTGTTTCTATCACCAAGGTTGTATTTTCCAACTACTAACCCTTCATTTTTTCCAATTTTTGCATTCCAATCACCAGTAATTATCAATGCATCTTAATTGTATGTTTGATCAATTTCAAACTGCAGAAGTTGGTAAAAAAAAAAAAAAAAAAACTTCAGTTTCTTCATCAAATTAGAATAATAGTTGTATTAACTGGTCGACCTTGTAGGTGTGGATATTATCCTGTCACTGACAGCATCGTACTTCAGGATACATCTTAAAATTTCCTTTTTGACCATGAACACAACGTACAATTCCTCTTCGAGTTGTCATTTCCAGCATAGTAGGCCATGTGATTGTTTGACTCAAAATGGCCAATACCAGTCCATTTCAGCTCACTAATGCCCAGGATGGAAACTCTGGTTAAGAGCTACAGCTGCTAACCAAAAGGTTGGCAGTTTGAATCCACCACGCGCTCCTTGGAAACCCTATGGGGCAGTTCTACTCTGTCCTTTAGACTCACTAGGAGTTGGAATTGACTCAGTGGCAACGGGCCTAATACTTAGGATATTGATGTTTGTGTATTCCAGTTTTTGATGACTTCTGATTTTCCTAGATTCATACTTCATACATTCCACATTCTGATTACTAACAGATATTTAGAGCACTTTCTTCTCATTTTGAGTCATGCCACATCAGCAAATAAAGATCCTGAAAGCCTTACTCCATCCATGTCATTAAGGTCGACTCTCCTTTGAGGCGGCAGCTCTTCCCCAGTCATCTTTTGAGTGCCTTCCAATCTGAGGGGCTCATCTTCCTGCAGTATTTATTAGACCATGTTCTGCTGCTATTCATAAATTTTTCACTGGCAACTTTTTTCAGAAGTAGACTGCCAAGTCCTTCTTCCTAGTCTTAGTCTGGAAGCTCCACTGAGACCTGTTCACCATGCGTGACCCTGCTAGTATTTGAAATACTGATGGCAAAGCTTCCAGTATCACAGTAACACACAAGCTACCACAGCACCACAAACTGACAGACACATGGCAGAAATATATATACAATACCCCCTGTAATATCACCCTGCCACCTGGAATGCCAATTATGTTTCCGCCTCTCCACTTCCCTATTCCCCACTACCGTGGCCTAGTAAGCCTTTTTCATGTGTACACACATACTTTGGTATTTTGCCTTTTGAAAGCCTAGAATGGCATGTCCTTAGTCACCACCACCCCTTGCCCTAGGAAGGGGATTCTGTAACTAGGTAAATAGAACTATTTCCCAACCCAAGAGATCATCTTGATGTGTCCATTGCTCACTTGTGACACTATCAGACTTGCAATAGCAGCAGTCAATCTCCAACTTTCCTGGTTTCCTTAATTTCTGCCAGTAATTGATTGTTTTATCCCCACCTTCCATATTAGCAATAGGGTAGACATTTCATCAAATGGCTGAAGAGATGGCAGCCATTTAGAATGGCAGAATCATTTCTGCAGAATCAATTTAAGTAACTCACACCAAGAAACCAGTTGGAGTTAATCAGACACAGGATGAGAAAGACAATGTTTCCTTACCAGCCAAGTATCAGATTCCTGCTTGGGGAGGTGATCCGTTAAGAGTCCTGGCAGGAAGCTGATGGCAACTTTTACTGAATACTTTGAGGAATGTTTAAAACAGGGTCTAATATCAAAGGCAAGGGTTCAGTATAAGGAAACCACAGTGGGTAGCTCAGTACTCAGAGTCTATTCAAAGGAAAGGAGGATGTTATCACCCTAGGCTTGAAGGGGCAAGGGACAGAGGAAGGAGCTAATTGAACCAGGAGACGTAAAGGTCTGCGTAGAGAGCCGCCTGGTAAAAGGCACAGATTCCAGAGACAGGGAGCCAGCAGAATAATTGCTCCAACCTCACTCGCCTCCCACCCACCTTCCCCCACGCTCCCCAATGTCTAAACCCAACCAGTTTGTACAGGTCAGCCCACCAGGACACAGCGCAGAGTGGAAAAGTGTCTGGAGACAATCTGGAAGGACAATCAGGAGTCATCACAAGCAGCCAATGTATTCTAATGAGCAACAACTGGGACACTGCCTGACTAGCACTCTGTTACAGCCAATTAAAGTAACATGTTGGTCAGGTGGCAGCTGGTTGGATCATATCTTTAACTTAAAACTCTCCCATAAAGGACAAAAAAAGGTGACTCACATGTTAGAAAGACAAAGGAGTGAAATCTAGGCAGCAGTTAGCTAAGAGTTCAGGGTTTGTGAACAGAAACCCCACTATGGCCACCACCCATAAACCCATTGCCATCAAGTCGATTCCGACTCATAGCGACCCTATAGGATAGAGTAGAACTGCCCCATAGAGTTTCCAAGGAGCGCCTGGCGGGTCTGAACTAGCTCTTAACCACTAGGCTACCAGGGTTTCCTGTGGCCACCAAAGTGGGTGCATTTACTTTCTTTTACTCCTTTACATTCTGCATTAAGATTTAGATTCCTAAAGGTCTTTTCTAGATCACCCTATTGAATTTTGATTACACTAAATATTATATAAACCAAGGTAGTATGTATTCAACTCGTATTTTGCACCTATATTACATTTTGTATTTTTTAAAATAATTTTAGTAGTATCTTTACATTTCATACACATATGGTTTGTATCTCTTAATAGATTTTAAGATACTAGTAGACAGAAATGCCTTGTTTTTTCTGTATCCATCAGGTTACGTATTACAATGCCCTAACATAAGAACCTGATAAATACCTCTCAACTAGCTCCCTATAAACCAGTTGCCTTCAACTTGACTCCAACTCCTGGCAACTCCATGAGTTTCAGCATAGAACTGTGCTCCGTGGAATTTTTAATGGCTGTGATCTTTCAGAAGATTGCCAGGCCTTTCTTCTGAGGCATCTCTGGGTAGATTCAAACAGCCAACCTTTGAGTTAGTAGCGAAGTGCTTAATTGTTTCTGGTATCCAAGGGCTCCAGCTCCCTATAAGCCACATAAATTGTACCTCGGCAATTACCAGGCATTCCTGATGGTCATTAATTCTATCTCACTTTAGTGGGCATTGTTTCACTATGAACACTGAATAATCTTGTGTATAATAGGACATCAAAGGTAATGTTTGAGATAAATAGATCACATGTGTGCTAACTACTATTGTTGTTTGGTGCCCTAGAGTTGATTCTGACTCAGAGCAACCCCGTGTAACAGTCTTCTTTGGGGGGAAAATAGTTAAGTCCTGGATAAAATGTTTCCTGGTGCTGCCAACAGTTTGTTTGTTTTCCAAATGATGCTTTCTGATATAGCGAACATCCACCAAAAATCCTTGGGAAGAAAAGCGGGCAGAAAATGAGAAAATACAATCAATTTTGGGATCCCTTGCCAGAGTGCTGTTCATTCATTCCTTCATTCTTTCAACAAATATATATTGAACTCTGCTAGAGATACAGCAGTGAACAAAACAGCCACAATCCCGGATTTTATGTCATTTATTTTTTAGAAGAAGAAGATTCATCATAAACAAATATATTTGCTAATTAGTGATAAATTATATAAAGAAAAAATGGGAGGGGATAGTGAGTGATGACCGCGGGTGGGAGTCATTTTAGGTAGAGTGGCCAGGGAAAGTCTTTCTAATAACGAACATTTGAGCAAATACTTCGAGTGAAAAGCACACCATGCAAATACCTGGGAGACTAGCAAACAACACACAATGTGCGGGTACAAGAAAAAGCTGGTGAATGAAATCTGGAGAATACTGCAATGCTTTATGGGTGGTAAGGGATAACACCCCCACACATACTAATTCCCAAAAAATGTCTGTCTTCCCCGAAACACCAAAGGAGTCCATTCCTAAGTGGAAAAAAAACTATCCACATGTCTAAGGAACAAGGTTTGTGATCTATAGGTAAAGTCTAAATTTGAAGTAGTTTTCACAAAGATTTAGGAAAGGACAACAAAGAGACCCTGGTCTCTCCAGAAATATTTTCTTGGAGTAATCATTTGAATTGGGATCGTAGCAAAAGACTTAAATTAAACAACAAAGGAGCAGACCTGGAGTTTAAAGAAAAGGAAGTGAGAGTTGCCTGTGGTTCTCCCATGCTGGCTGCAGATTAGAGTCAGCCAAAAGAGCTTTTAAAATAAAGACGCCTGGTTCCTATCCCGAGAGACTCTATTTTAATAGATGCAGTGTGGAGCCCAAGTGTTGTTTTTTAAAAGCTCCCTAGGTGAGCCTAAGGTGTAGCCAGGACTGAGAATCACTGAGTTAAACTGTCAGAAATCATGCCAGGCATTTGTGCTTCTGGACCACACAAACATACTAATCTCACAACTAGTCACTTAGTGAGTCATCAAATTACATGTGGAACACCTACTATATGCTAGGAGTCTAGAGCTGGAGTTACAGAAGGGAAAAAACAAAGGGTTCCTACATTCTAAGAACTCATGGGAAAAAACAATCAATAAATAATTAAAAAGAAAAACTAGGTAATTCGAGAGTGCGATATGTGCTAGAAAGGACAGCCAAGTACAACGTGATAGTGAGTGTCTGGGCAGGGACTACTTGTGACAGGTTGATTAGAAAGGCCTCTCTGAGGAGGTGAAATTTAAGCCGCAACCTGAAAGATGGGAAGGACCCAACCATTCAATAAAGCTAGTGTGTGAAGAGCAAATGCAAACAGCTCAGACACAAAGTCTATTGGTGTGCTCTAAAAACAGAGAGGAGGCAAGTATGCCTGGAGTGAGACAGAGTGCAAGTAAATGTGTAAAATGAAGTCAGAAGTTGAATTTTATTCTAAGGCTAATAAGAAACGATGGAAAGATTTCAAGCAGAAGAGAGAGGCATGATTTCATTACACTCTGAGGCCTGTGGGAAGAATGGATTGTAGAGCTGGAAGAGGAATGGAAACAGGAAGACCAGTCCATAGATGATAGTGGTTCATAGTAAATGCTCGATAAATATTAGCTATAATTAAATTCTTATTAGGATTATTGAGCTATTATTAAAATTCACCTTGTTAGACTCATCCCATTGTTTTGTATTCATTTTGAATTCTGCTCTGCTCAGCTTCACACCAGCTAATAATTTGATAAATGGCATCATTTATGTTCTCATACAAATATTTTCTTGGTTTTTACACAACAGAGCCTCTGGGTCACATTAGTCTCTCCCTTTCCTAAACTCATATATGCAATCCCAGCCAATTATAGTCCTGATTACAGTCTAGATATTTCACATGCCTTAATCTTACCTGCTAACTAAACTGCAATTTCCTTGAGGTTAAGGGTTAGGTGTTAGTCTTCTTTTAAAATATCTTATCAAAACTTGAATATAATTAGGAATAGAGTAGCCAAATATATACTTATTTAAAGTTGAGCCTATAAAGAATTTGCACACAAGTATTCACTGTTTTCTTTTTGGTTTATTGGTCCCTAGAAATGTAGACTTGGAAATACGGAGGCAAAATCATGCACCAACGTGAATTATATGCATTGTAAGTAAAATCTACATACACATATAAAAATGATGACATCTGTGCACCATTATTTCTCGGTGAGTCAAGTTCCCTTTATTTAAAATAAGCAGGCTGGACCAGGAAATCTTGAAGCTTCTTTTCCAGTCTAAAAATATCTGACACTATTAAATAAAAACAATTGCATTTCTAAAAATTAAAAGATAATCCATCCTAACCAAAAAAACCCATTGCCATCAAGTAGACTCTGTGTACAGAATAGAAGTGTGTGCAGAATAGAAATGCCCTCCATAGAGTTTTCAAGGCTCTAGCCTTTGGAAAGCAAATTGCCAGGCCTTTCTTCTGAGGTGGCTCTGGGTGAATTTGAACTGCCAAACTTTTGATTCGCAGTGGAGTGCTTAACTGATTGCACCACCTAGGGACTACTACCCTCCACCCCAACTATTTCTGATGTCTGGGTATTCTGTTCCTTCCATCTAGAATGTCTGCCCTTCTCCAATCAGTAGCTTAAACACATAGGTGTTTGTTTTCTTACCAAACAAGAAGCCAAGATTTAGATAGTCCACTGTCACTAGACATCATCAAGGACTCTAACTCCTAAATTCTCACTCTGTCAAACTTAGCACGTCAAACTTAGATGTTCATCTTCGTGAAAACAAGATGGTTGCTGTCACTGAAAAGATTATAGCCCCGTGCCTGGCTGGACAAAGAAGGAGAAAGGCGGTTGTTGTGAGGTGCCATTGAGTCAGTTCCGACTCACAGCAACCCTGTGTACAACAGAACAAAAGGGGCTGCACCTATAGCAAAATCTCTCCCAAAATTCCTTAGGTCCCCATTTACATCTCAATGGCCAGAACTGTGTCACCAAACCTCCCTTAGTGAGAGAGTCTGGGTAACAAGTGTTTTAACTGGGTGCATTACCCCCTCAAATAAAAACCAGGCCTCTTCGTAAGGAAGGTGGGGAGAGAGGGTACTAGAGAAACAGCTGGAAACATTTGCCACAGTTGGGCACCAACAGTGTTTGTCACACAGTTATATAGATTTTACTTACAATGCATATAATTCACGTTGGTGCATGATTTTGCCTCCGTATTTCCAAGTCTACATAAAGAACAAAAGAAGGAGAAGCTCTGACTTACAATGCACAGGTCACTCGTGATCCTGGTCAGGGCCTTACTTTCCTGCCACTCCATTTCTTTTACTCTTCCTACTCCACCAGAGAGGAACAATACCCCTTTGTGTTAGTGGTGCCCAGAACTGAAGCAGAGGGAGGTGGCAAAGGAGACAGGAGAGAAAGGATGGGACTTGACCATGGATGCCATGTTTTTAGAGCACGGGCTCTAATTCTATTGGCATATATTGATTACATTTTTCAAACACACAGAATTAGAAAGATATACAATTCTATTTTACACCAAATCCTACTGTCATTCCAACGCCGGGTACATTCACTTTCTTCCCCTATTCTACATTAGAGAGGGTACCCATTATACCCATTGCTCTCAAGGCAATTTCTACTTACAGCAACCCCATAGAACAAAGTAGAACTGCCTCATAAGGTTTCCAAGGAGCAGCAGGTAAATTTGAACTGCAGATCTTTTGGTTAGCAGCCAAGCTCTTAACCACTGTGCCACCTGGTTTTTGGAGATGGAACTCATGAATGATTTCATTTTGTAGATATTCTATTTTAAATAATGTTGAAGCTGTGGTTAAAATAAATTAGGTACATTACATATCCGTGATATTTTTGTGGGCTAATCTCAAAAACTACCAATCATTTGTAACATGTTTCTGGGGAAAAGTGAATTCCAATTTTAGCTAATCGACTTAAAAAAAACACTTCTGATAGGTCACATGTTGTAACCTGGTATATAAATCCTATCTTACAATGTATAATTTATCGACAAACTTAATTATGGTTCATTCCAGAAGAATCAGGGAACATACATGATTATTGGGTTTAGCAATGTCATGTGGAAGTGTGTTGCTGTTAACCAGCCCCCAGTAACAAAGATGGAACACGGTCAAGGCACAAACATTAAGACCTGTCATTCTGGTGAGTACTCTTACCTCTTGTCTCCCTGGAAACAGGTATAACAGAGTTTTATAAACATGGATTCCCAGAACAGTGTATAAATACAAAGTAATGCAGATACAACCCACAAGATGAACAAGGATATACGAAGAGCTTGAAAGCCCTGAACATTCTTAATGCTGGAGGCCCTACTTCTCCGTATGTTTGATACAAACGAAATGCATCTATATCCCACATTAAGTTTTATGTAGCTAGAAAAGAGTTGAGATGAAGGTAAGCAGTTAATATTTCTTCTGTAGACAATTAGATGTACACTAATCATTATTTTGCAATTTTTGTATTTTGGAGACAATAAATTATTTTGGGGTCTCAATGCATAGATCATGATCATGTTCAAACTGGCTCTATACCGAGTCTTGATTTCAAAATAATTATCATTTGCACCCTCTGAGGACATTTGCTTCTGACAATACTGTAACAATTCTGACCATACCTAATTTCTGGCTACTAATGGAGTAACTAGTTTTTTTTTTTTTTTTTTTTTTTAATGGAGTAACTAGAAGGACAAACTGAACAAAACAATATTGTCTCTACAATTTCTGATTATTGAAACAAAATTCTAGGGACGAAGCCAACATGGCACTATAGACAGAAGCATCACGCTGTCCCTGCACAGCAAAGACCCAAAAAACTAAGTAAAACAGAGACAAACATCAATCCTGGAACCCTAAGCATCAAATGAAGAAGTACAGAACTCAACCAAGACTATTCAAAACCAAGAGATTTACAACAGGGAACCAGAGAAGTTAATCTGCAAACTACAACAACATCAGAACAATAAAAGAGGGAACAAATGGTGTAGGTAGAGAACTTTCTAATGGAGAAGAAGGCAAGGTGATACCAAGTAATAATAGACTGGTTCAAACCTAGGAAGATAAGAGTAAAATTCAAGGTAACCACAGAAAAAGTTAACACACCTATTCATCAAAATAAAGAAGAAAAACATAAAGTCTCAGTAAAAGTAAAATCTACAAAAACAAAAGAAATGAAAAAAAAAATCCACAAACAAAAGGAATTCAGCACAGGAGAGTAAGAGAAACAAAGAAAATGTCTGCACCAAGAAAAAAGCACTACAAAATGACAGCAATAAACTCACATCAGTCAATAATTACACTGAACATAAATGGCCTAAATGCATCCATAAAGGTACAGAGAGTGACAGAATGAACAACAACAAAACAAATGCTGTCTATAAGAGACTTATCTTAGAAACAAAGACGTAAATTTATTAAAAATCAAAGGATGGAAAAAAATTATATCAAGCAACAAATACCAAAAAAGAGCAACACTAATCTCAGATAAAATAGACTTTAAAACAAAACCCACCATAAAAGACAAAGAAAGGCAGTATATAATGATTAAAGGGACAATCCATCACAAAGACATAACCATAATAAATATTTACAAACCCAATGACAGGGATCCAAAATACATAAAACAAACTCTAACAGTACTGAAAAGAGAAATTGACAGTTTCACAATGATAGTAGGAGCCTTCAACATGCTACTCTAGGTAAAGGACGGAACATTTAGAAAGAAACTCAACAAAGATACAGAAGATCTAAAGGCCACAATCAGCCAACTTGACCTCGTAGACATATATAGGACACCCCACCCAACAGCTGCAAAGTACATGTTCTTTTCCAACACAGATGGAACGTTTTCCAGAACAGACCACATCTTAGGCAAAAAACCACCCTCAACAAAATCCAAAACATTTAGATAATACAAAGTATCTTCTCTGACTACAACACCGTCAAAGTAGAAATTAACAAGAAGAGCAAGGAAAAAAAAAAAATCAATTACATGGAAAGTGAATAACACCCTGCTTAAAAACCACTGGGTAATAGAAGAAACCAGAGATGGAATAAAAAAATTCCTAGAATCAAATTAGAATTAAAACACATCATACCAAAACCTTTGGACATAGCAAAGGCAGTGTTCAGAGGTCAATTTATAGCAATAGATGCACACATCAAAAAACAAGTGACAAAATCAAAACGTCAGTTACACAACTTAAACAAATAGAAAGAGAACAGTAAAAGGAGCCCATAGCCACCAGAAGAAAAGAAATAGTAGAAATCAGAGCGTAAATAAATGAAATGCCCAGTGAACCCAGTGCCATCAAGTCGATTCTGAGAGAATCGAAAAACAATAGAAAGAATCAACCAAACTGAAAGTTGGTTCTTTGAAAGGATCAGCTTCCTTAGAAAGCTAGAAATGAAAATACCATATGATCCAGCAACACACTTCTAGGATATCCTAGAGAAATAAGAGTTGTCACATGAATAGACATATGCACACCCATGTTCATTGCAGCATTGTTCACAAAAGCAAAAAGATGGAAAAAACCTAGGCACCCATCAACAAATGAATGGATAGACAAACTATGGTACATATACACAATGGAGTACTATGCAACGATAAAGAACAATGATAAATCTGTGAAGCATCTCACAATATGGATGAATGTGGAGGGCATCGTGCTGAATGAAATAAGTCAATCACAAAAGGACAACTGTTGCATGAGATCACTACTATAAAAATTCATGAAACCTTCTGTTGGCCCAGGACAGGAACCATTCCCGAAGACAACTCATCAGACATGAAAGGGACTGGACAGTGGGTAGGAGAGAGATGCTGATGAAGAGTGAGCTATTTGTATCAGGTGGACACTGGAGACTGTGTTGGCATCTCCTGTCTGGAGGGGAGATAGGAGGATAGAGAGGGTTAGAAACTGGCAAAATTGTCACGAAAGGAGAGACTGGAAGGGCTGACTCATTGGGGGAGAGCAAGTGGGAGTATGGAGTAAGGTGTATATAAACTTATGTGTGACAGTTTGACTTGATTTGTAAACGTTCACTTGAAGCTCAATAAAAGTTAATAAAAAAAATTCATGAATAGGTTTACACACAAAAAGAAACAATCTTTGATGGTTATGGGGGGGAGGGGTAGGGAAGGAAAAACACTAAATAGACAATAGATAAGTAGTAACTTTGGTAAAGGGAAGACAGTACACAAGACCAGGGAAGCCAGCACAACTTGTACAAGGCAAGGTCATTGAGGCTCCACAGACACATCCAAACTCCTTGGGGGACCCAATTGCTGGGCTGAGGGCCATGGGAACTATGGTCTCAGAGACCATCTAGCTCAATTGGCATAACATAGTTTATAAAGAATATGTTCTACATTCTACGTTGGTGAGTAGCGTCTGGAGTCTTAAAAGCCTATGAGTAGCCATCTAAGATACTCCACTGGTTTCTCCCCTTCAGGAGCAAAGGAGAATGAAGAAAACCAAAGATACAAGAGAAAGACTAGTCCAAAGAACTAATGGACTACAGCTACAATGGCCTTCACCAGACTGAGTCCAGTACAACTAGATGGTGCCCGGCTACCACCACCAACTGCTCTGACAGGGATCACAATAGAGGGTCCTGGACAGAGCTGGAGAGAAATGTAGAACAAAATTCTAACTCACAAAAAAAGACCAGACCTTACTAGTCTGACAGAGACTGGGGAAATCCTGCGAGAGAGAGACCACAGACACAGTTTTAGCCGAGTAATGAAGTCACTGCTGAGGTTCACCCTTCAGCCAAAGATTAGACTGGCCCATAAAACAAAATGAGACTAAAGGGGCACATCAGTCCAGGGGCAAGGAATAGAAAGCAGGAGGGGTACTAGGTGACTGGTAATAGGGAACCCAAGGTTAAGAAGGGAGAGTGTAGACGTGTCATGGGGTTGTTAACCAATGTCATAAAACAATATATGTACTGTTTAATGAGAAACTAGTTTGTTCCGTAAACCATCTAAAGTACAATTAAAAAAAAAAATTCCAGGGCCAATGTACTACAACCCCAACTAAGGACTGTTAATCAGAAGTTTCTAGAATCAAGAACAACCTTTCAGAAAGAAGTTGCCAGATTCCTGACTGTACTTCTGTTACCTTGTTGAAATCAAAGAATGTAGTAGTCAAAAACAAGCACCAAAATAACCGCTCCCTACTCCCACACGGAAACGCTGGTTGTGTAGTGGTTAAGTGCTACTGCTGCTAAACAAAGGGTTGGCAGTTTGAATCCGCCAGGCGCTCTTTGAAAACTCTATGGGACAGTTCTATTCTGTCCTGTAGGGTCGCTATGAGTCGGAATTGACTCGACAGCACTGGGTTTGATTTGGTTTTTGATACTCCCACACAGAGACCTGGTGGTGCAGTAGTTAAGCATTTTGCTGCTAACCAAAAGTTCAGAAGTTCGAATCCTCCAGCTGATCCTTGGAAACCATATGGGGCAGTTCTACCCTGTCCTATAGCTTCGCTAGGAGTTGGAATTGATTTGACGGCAACAGGTTACCCTCCGAGATTAACCAAGTCCTCTGTTAAATTCAAAGCTAACTCTTCTCTTAAATTTCTTAAGCATCCACTAAGAATTAGTTTACTAGCATAATAAAACTACTGTCTACTTAATACAGAATCATGGCTTCCTGTGGATGTTCCTTGAAGGCTGAAGATTTATTTATTTTGTGATTAGCTTTTCATGTCTCCAAGCCTTGGCATGTACAGTTCCACTCTTCCTAGAAGACTGTTTTAACACTTCTTTACCCATGAAATGGCTACCCATCCCTTAAGGCTCTATTTAAACGTCAATGTTTCCTTGGACCCTTTCCTGGCTCCCAGAAGCTCCCAGAATCATACCCTTTTCTGTATTCCTGCAGGACTTGGGCTGCCACAAGACTTTCAGCTTCTGGAAAGCAGAGCCCTTGCCATAATCGTTGCTATGTCACCATGCATATAACCAAAAAAAAAAAAAACCGTTGCCATTGAGTCGATTCCAACTCATAGCAACCCTACAAGAACAGAATGGAACTGTCCCATAGAGTTTTCCAGGAGCGCCTGGTGGATTCCAACTGTTGACCTTTTTATTAGTTAGCAGTTGTAGCTCTTAATCACTACACCACCAGGGTTTCTATGCAGGTAACCAAAAACCCATTGCCATCCAGTCGATTTCGATTCGTAGTGACTCTATAGCACAGTTAAATCTATAAAGCAAGTGATTATTTTCTCTATTATACATAGTTTTTGCATGAAAGTAGTAGCTATTCTATTAATTGTACCTAGAAAGTAAAGATCACAAAACTAACCAGTTCTCTCGCTTTGTAATGAGACAACATATTTGAGTACGATTTTGGTTAACTTTCTCATCCTTACCTAATAGCCAATTTCTGGTCTTTCTACTTGTCTGAAAGTTCCCATCACCTTATAAAGATCATTACCATCAGAGAATTCTCCCACTGTATCATAAAAAGCTTCTAACATAGCCAAAAGTTTTTCCACTTTTAGATTTCTGGGATGGTGTGTTTTGAGGGATGTAGTCAGAGGAATGTAGCTATGTGAGAGGAAGAGGAAGTGGGAAAAGGTTGATTGAGTGTTATTGGCCTTCTGAGGAAGCTGGTTTATGATGTTCAAAGATCACTCATTTTGTTGTTGATTTCTTAGGGAATAATCAACATTAACTTTCTATTATTATCGCCCTTTAGCCATAAAAATTAAGTAAATTTCATGCAAAGAATTTCCCTATTTAGATATAGGAAGAAAATATTCGTTGATGAAGATGAAAACAACTTTCTAGTTTACTACTTCCGGTGAATCCCAAAATCACAGATAATTACTCCCATCAGGTCTAACTACTATAATTGTATTAGTGCCCTCTGCTGTACATATTCGAAATTACAGAAAACTATGTGACATTTCAAGATTCGTGGAGACGTTCTTGGCTTTGGCATTTTCCAGAGGCAGGTCTTTAATAGTATCCCTATTTAATTTCATCTGGACAAACTTTTAACATGATGGTCAAAGATTTGCCTCCCATAATTATTGGCTGACTCAAATAGAAAAATAGTATGTAAGAAGTATGAGTCCAATTATTTGAGGACAATCATTGTAGGCCTATTGTTACAGTACAGAAAATACTAATATTTGTAAAATAACTGAAATTGTTTCAAGACAAGGCAATTATTTAAAAGCCTCCTTTCTTTTATAATCACTGTTCACTGATCATATTCTCTTTGACTTTCCCTTTCTATATGTGCCATGTTTATTCAAGTCAGCATCTATTCAGAGCTCCATAAATATTTTGCTGGCTATGGCATTCAATAATTGTTTTATATGACATTTGTTTTGGGCCATTTGATTTGTTTCTATGTCCTAAATTAAACATTTCTGCTCTGTCTGAATTTTATTAGCTGAAAATAATATTAGTAGGCTGAGGCCATAGCTGTAAGTGGTCCTCTGTCAACCACTTATCTTTTTGTTTATCTCTCATTCCAGGTTATGAAATTTTAAGCATCTCAGTTACATTTAAATAATCATTCCACATCTTTCCAGTAGCACTTTCCATTCAGGTTTACACGCTATATCTTAATTTTATAAATTTTCTATGTATGAAGAAATATTAGAAATAGCATAATTTAAAATCGAAACAAGAATTTGTTTGTATATGTTGATTTTGGTAACAAACTGTGAATCTGGGAAATGAATGTTTTGAATTTATTTCTCACCATCTTAGAGTGAATTTTCCTCTCTCTAAATCTCTGTATTTAGTTCATATATATAAGTTTGTTTTAAACAGGTTTAGATAATGTATAAATCTGTTACTATCCAAGTATTTTTCTTTACATGTAAGTCCTATATTTAAGATATACAAATGTATCTTAGGAAGTAATTTTTTATTATGTATTAATTTTCCAATAAAAAGCATGACATATATTTTTCAAAATGAGGAAGGCTCATTTAAAAATCAAGTGAAATTAAAATACACGAATTGAACAACTATCAAAAAATAGTTTCACACATTAATGGGCCTTATATTAATTTTCCAGTTTAGAAAAAAAATCAATTTGAAGGTCTAGCTTAATGCACAAAGACAAAAGAAAAAGGGGCAAGGTGAAGTTAAGGAGAATGATGTTCAAAAAATTTTATATGTTCTATTATCCAGCTATGTGCTTAGTATAATTTTCTATTTGGGTGCTTCGACCCACAGGGATGTAATTAAATATATGAAAAAAAAATCACAAATGCTGATACATAATTTCTAGGTTTACTGCTTTTCATTTTCAGTACATTGAATTCAGTTTGACAGTTTTATAGTAGGTTTTATGTATGTATATATATATTCAAATATTTTATTGTGTTTTAGCTAGAAGTTTACACAGCAAATTAGTTTCCCATTTAACAACTTTTATACAAATCATTCCATGACATTGGTTACAATTTTCACAGTGTGTAGGTAGTCTCAATATTTCCATTCTGTTTGTTCTGTTTCCATTGATCTAGCTAGCCTTTCCCTTCTTGCCTTCTTATCTTTGCTTTTGGGTAAGTGTTAACCATTTGATCTCATATAGTTGATTGTTTAAGGGAGCACATTACTCACAGGTGATATTGTTTATTTTATAAACCAATATATTATTTGGCTGAAAGGTGACTTCCAGAGGTAGCATTAGTGCCAAGTTCAGAGAGTATCTTAGGGCAGTGGCCTCAGGAGTTCCTCTAATCTCTATCGGTTCGGTAGAAGGATACATTATATATTTAAATGTAGTAAAACTTGCCTTTAAAGAGCAGCATGTTGTATTAAAGAAACATATTCTTTGGGTATTTAAAAATATATTAATTTATTTTGTTTGTTTTACTTGAAGGACAGAAGAATGCCACTAATAAAATGCCACATATGACCTGACCACTTCCAACAGTGGGGCATATCAACAGGGACCTGTCAGAAATTCAAGCCAGATTCAGAAGAGGACATGGAACCGGGGATATCATTGCTGAAGTCAGGTAGATCCTGGCCGAAAACAGAGAAAACCAGAAAGATGTTTACCTGTGTTTTATTGACTATGCAAAGGTATTCAACCGTGTGGATCACAACAAATTATGGATAACACTGTGAAGAATAGGAATTCCAGAACACTTAATTGTGCTCATGAGGAACCTGTACATAGATTAACAGGAAGTCATGTGAACAGAATAAGGGGATACTGTGTGGTTTAAAATTAGGAACAGTGTACATCAGGATTGTATCTTTTCACCGCACCTATTCAATCTGTATGCTGAGCAAATAATCCAAGAAGCTGGACTATATGAAGAACAGGGAGTCATGATTGGAGGAAAACTCATTAACAACCTGCGTTATGCAGATGACACACCCTTGCTTGCTGGAAGTGAAGAGGACTTGAAGCACTTATTGATGAACATCGAGGACCACAGCCTTTATTATGGATTACACCCCAACATAAAGAAAACAAAAATCCTCACAACTGGACCAATGAGCAACATCATGATAAAAGGGAAAAGATTGAAGTTGTCAGGGATTTCATTTTACTTGGATCCTCAATCACACGTGGAAGCAGCAGTCAAGAAATCAAAAGATGCATTGTATTGGGCAAATTTGCTGCAAAAGACCTCTTTCAAGTGTTAAAAAGCAAAGATGTCACCCTGAAGACTAAGGTGTGCCTGACCCAAGCCATGGTATTTTCAATTGCATCATATGCATGTGAAAGCTGGGCAATGAATAAGGAAGACCAAAGAAGAATTGACACCTTTGAATTGTGGTGTTGGCAAAGAATACTGACTATACCATGGACTGCTAAAAGAAGGAACAAATCTGTCTTGGGAAAAGTACAACCGGAATGCTCCTTAGAAGCAAAAATGGCAGGACTGCATCTCACAAACTTTAGACATGTTATCAGGAGGGACCAGTCACTGGAGAAGGACATGATGCTTGGTAAAGTAGAGAGTCAGCGAAAAAGAGGAAGACCCTCAACAAGATGGATTGACACAGTGGCTTCAATGGGCTCTAGCATACGGAGGATTGTGAGGATGGGGCAGGAGTGATCAATGTTTCATTCCGTTGTACACAGGGTTGCTATGAGTCAGAACTGACTCAACAGCACCTAACAACAACAATTGGTGGAAAGAAGAATGCCACTAATAAAATGCCACATATGACCTGACCACTTCCAACAATAGGGCCACATAGCACCACCAGAGCAGCCAGTTCCCCTCTCCCCACAGGTATTCACATTCCATGTTCACCTGGGATGAAAGTATGTCCATAGAACTCTGGAACTGATTTAAACCTCACAGGGAAGCACTTACGATGCTGGTACTCCAATAACTGATTTTGTTTTGAAAAAAAAAAAAAAAAATTGCACCCTTAAAGCTGAAGCGGTCTATGTATTTCTGAAAACAAACCATTGCTAAGAATTTTGAAACATTAAACCCCCCCTTGACAAAGTCAGCTTATTTTTTTTAAGCAAAGACAAAATTAACCTTCTATACTCTAAGAAAAAAAAAATTTTTTTCTTTTTACTCTAAGAATAGTATTTTTATATTCTACATATGTTGAATAACTTGAATAAGAAAAATATTAAGATACCTGAAACATTATATAAAATGATCAAATAAATTAATTAGTACAGAAAAGAAAGAATGGTTGTGTACACCATTTTGTAAGGCAGTTTACAAATACCAAAAGTATATTAAAGCAGAGATAACTAGTTGCTCATCCAAACATCTACTCTCACTAACTGAGATGTATGTGAATATGTGTTTATATATGTATGTATATGGGAGTTTGTGTGTGTAGGCAATATGTCCAGCTAAAATACTACAGTACACAGCCCAGCTTGAAGGTAGGTATGGCCATGAGATTAAGTTCAGGTCAATAAAGAGAGGTAGAACTGTTTTTATGTAACTGTAGGGAAACCTTTTAAAACAATCCTGGAATACCTAATCTGCTTTATTTACTTTACCTCTCTCCTTTCTACTCCCTGAAATAAAGATGTAACAGCTGGTGTTCCAGCAGCCATCTTGGACAGTAGGGGTGACCTGGGAAATGGAAGATACGAACAGCAGAAAATCTAATAGAAGGAGCTTAGATGATTAACACGGTACTTTTTTTTTTTTTTTTTATGGTATGGAGCACAACAAAACCAGGGATGTCTACCTCTAATACCTAAAAATATCTATTTTTAAAGTGTTTTAAAATATTTCTTCACAATTTCTACCTTATTTAAGTCAATACTTTTCAGATTTTGTTACTCTTCACTGAACCTAATGTTAACTAATAAATATGCCCAATTTAAAAAAAAAAAAAAAAGCTTATTTACTATTTTCTATGGCAATGTCCCATATTGCAGCATGTTTCAATTTTTAAGAAAAATATAATATTGAGGCCTAGTGGCACTACTATTAAATCGTTGATTTTGTCAATATTTAAAAGCCCAGTAAGAAGTATATAACAAACACCTCTTCCGTTTTTTTTAAGTTTAAGAATAATCACCTTAGTGAGGAAATACACTTAGTATTCATTAATTTTTAGTTATACTTATTATTTTGACGGATTAGTATCCTGGTTACAAAGAACTAGGTGGTGCCCAGCCACCACCAAGGACTGCCCTGACAGGGAACACAACAGAGAGTCCTGGATGGAATGGGAGAAAAATATGGCACACAACTCAAATTCACGTAAAACGACCTGACTTAAAGTCTGACAGACACTGGAGGAACCCCCGAAACTATGGCCCCCAGACACTCAGTTAACCCGGAAGGGAAACCATTCCCGAAGCCCACTCTTCAGGCAAAGATTAGACAGGACTATAAAACAAAAAATAATACATGTGAGGAGTGTGCACCTTAGTTCCGTCACATACACAAGACCAAATGTGCGGATCTTGTCCAGAGGCAAGATGAGAAGGCAGGAAAGGACAGGAACTGGTTAAATGGACACAGGAAACCCAGGGTGGAAAGAGGGAGTGTGTTGTCACATTGTGGAGATTGCAAGAAATATCACAAAACAGTATGTGTATAAATTTTTGTTTGAGAAATTAACTTAACTGTAAACTTTCACCTAAAGCACAATTTTTTTAAAAAATTGAGCAAGATACAGGCACTGTAAACAAAATAAATAAAAATGTGAGAGAAAAGTATGTGTGTGTAGGAGGCGGGGAGAGAGAGAGCCAAGAAATCTCAGAGAATGAGTGGCGTTACTTGTGAACACTAAATGAAACAACAAAAAGAGGAAATTTGTGAATTTAGAAAAGTTATCTTGAACCACACCTCCTTCTAAATGCTTCATAAAATTAATTTCACATGAAACTGAGCAACAAAAAAGGGCAATGGTCAAATCCTGTTCGATATTGATACACAGAGACTGAGGAACAAAGTGACATTCCTACAAACATTCCAGAAAGACATGCCCACAAAGCAGGCAAAATAAATTAAAAGGTGCTGAGAAAATGATCAAAAACATTTAAAAATAACATAAATCATTACTAGAAAATTTCAGAAATTAGGTGATACAATTCAGGAAAAAGCACGACAATATTTCAAATATGAAGCCTAATTATAACACATAAGTAAACAAACACAACAGTTAATGTTTTAAGAGGAAAAGAAGAACATATTTTTAAATTTAAAAAATGGGAAAAGAAAGAAAAAGTGACAACTATTGAAGACAGGCAAAGAAGATATTTATCGTTTAATTATCCAAATTTTAAAAATCTAAACTTCTCCACAACCAAACAAAAGTAAGATACCTGGTCCAGGTTATAATGGTAACAGGTGTAGAACAGGAGACAGATCCAGAAGTTTGAATAAATTGATACATTGTATTAGCGATCTTTGCATAAAACTAAGAACTCTGAAAAGAAGCACCTTCAGCGGGTAAACTTGAAAAAATCTACTCCACCATGGGGCCACACAGAATTGTACACCCAGTGAAAATAAACTTCAGGTATTTCCTTCTGATGATGAAAAATTAAGAGAAAGCTGGGCAAATATAATGGACTATTTTTTTCTTAAGTTTTTCAAAACACGTATGATGGTTAACCAAAACCAAACCAAACAGTGCCCTCGAGTCAATTCCGACTCATAGCAACTCTATAGGACAGAGCAGAACTGCCCCATAGGGTTTTAAAGGAGCGCCTGGCGAATTCGAACTGCCGACCCTTTGGTTAGCAACTGTAGCACTTAACCACTACGCCACCAGGGTTTCCTGTATGACGGTTGAAAGCAAAAAAATTATAACACTCTCTGCTGGTTTTTCCAATTTATGTAGATATGATACTCCAACATAAAAGGGAAAACATAAAGAGATATGTATGGTTGTAAAGTTTCCGCATTTTATAGAAAATAGTAAAATATTAATTCTAATTTCCACGAGCTCAAGTGTATATATTGTAATGCCTAGAGCAACTGCTAAAAACTATTCGAAATGATATAATCAAAGCCATAATATATAAATTAATAGAAACTAGTGAAAATGTTCAAATAACCTAAAAAAAGGGAAATGGGAATTAATAATAGATGGGACAAACATAAGAAATAATAAAATGGTAAATCTAAATCCAACCATATTAATGATTATATTAAATAAATGCTCTAAACCCACCAATTAACGGATCATCTGATTAGATTTTTTAAAAGCACCATATAATTATATGTTGTCTACAGGAAATCCATTTTAAATAAAAACACATAAGTAGGCTAAAAGTTAAATTACTTCATAATATACAAAAACCCATTACTGTGAGGCGATCCCTATAGGATCTCAGTGACCCTATAGGGCAGAGGGGAACTGCCCCGTAGAGTTTCCAAGGAGCACTTGGTGGATTCGAAATGCCAACCTTTTCGTTAGCAGCCATAGCTCTTAACCACTACACCACCAGGGTTTCCTTTAATATCTTATATTTATATGTATATAATTTAATAATATAAACCCACACCCACTACCGTTGAGTCGATACAGACTCATAGGAACCCTATAGAACAGAGTAGAACTGCCCCATAGGGTTTCCAAGAAGCACCTGGTGGATTCGAATTGCCAACCTTTTGGTTAGCAGCCATAGCTCTTAACCACTAGGCCACCAGGGTTTCTTTTTTTGGTTAGTATTTGCGTGATATAATTATATTATTAAATACATATTTAATAATATATACCATGCAAATACTAACCAAAAGAGAGCTGGAATGGCCATATTAATATTAGAAAAGATAGAAATCCAAAGAAGAAAAATTACCAGAGATAAAGGAGGACATTACATAATGATAAAAGGTTCAGTCTCCCAAGAAGACATAGCTATGTGTATGTATCTACCAAAAATATTCAAAATACGTAAAGCAAAAACTGAGAGAACTGAAGCAGAAATAGAAAAATCCACTATTATCTTTGCAGATTAACACTCCCATCTTAGTAATCATTAAAATGAATAACCAGAAATTAGGAAGAATACACAATACCTGAAAAATACCATTAACTAAATTGATGTAATTGTCATATTGACATTTTACAAAGTAGAACTGCCCCATAGGGTTTCCAAGGAGCAGGTGGTGGATTCGAACTATCAACCATTTGGTTAGCAGCCAAGTTCTTAACCATTGTACTTCCAGGGCTCCAACTGTCATTTTTAGAACCTGTTAAAACCTGTTGCTGTGAGTTGATTCCAACTCATAGCAACCCTATAAGACAGAGTAGAACAGCTCCAATGGGTTTTCAAGGCTGTAATCTTTATGGGAGCAAACTGTCACATCTGTCCCCCTGTGGGGTGGCTCGTAGATTTGAGCCAATGACCTTTTGGTTAGCAGCCAAGCACTTTAAAAACTGTGCCACCAGGTCTACTTCATTTATAGAACACTCAACCCAGTAATAGCAGAACACACATCCTTTGCAAGCACACATGAAACATTCCCCAAAATGGACCATATCTTGGATCATAAAAGAAACCTTAACAAATTTAAAGGAATTAAAAACAAATAATATATTCTCTCCCTTAATGGAATTAAACAAAAAACCAATAACAGGAAGATAATTGGAAAACCCCCAAATCTTTGGAAAATAAATAACAAACTTAAGAACAATCCACTGGTCAAAGAGGAAATCTCAGGAAAAACAGAGAATATATTGAAGTGAATAAAAATAAAAAACAACATATCAAAATTTGTAGGATGTACTAAAGCAGTACTTAAAAGAAAATTTATACCATTAAATACATACATAGGAATAAAGGTCTTGAATCAATAATCTAAACTCCCATTTTAGGAAATGAGAACCAGAAGACCAAATTAAAACCAAAGCCAGCAGAAGGAAAGAAATAATAGAGACAAGAATAGAAATCGATGAAACTGAAAACAGAAAAAACAATATAGAAAATCAATGGAACCAAAAGCTGGTCCTTTGAAAAGATCAATAAAATTGATATACTTACAGCCAGAATAACCAAGAAGATGGAAGACACAAATCAGCAATGTCAGGAATGAAAAAGAGGATACCATTACAATCCAATACACATTAAAAGGTTAATAAATGGATGCTATGATCAACTCTATGCACATAAATTTGAAAACAAATATGAAATGGACAAATTACCTTTTGAGACACAAACTGCCACAAGTCCCTCAAAAGAACAAATACCCTGAAGATACCTGTATCTACCAAATTGATTTTGTAGATAAAAATCTTTTTAAAAAGAAAACTGCAGCCTAAATGGCTTCATTTAATTGTACCAAACATTTAAGAAAGAAATGACAGTTCCATACAATCTCTTTCACAACATCGAAGGAAACATTTTCCAACTCATTTTATGAGACCAGCATTACCCTGAACACAGCCAATGCAAGAAAACTACTGACTAGTATCCCTTAGAAACATGGATGAAATATCCTCAACAAAATATTAGCAAATAAAATCCAGAAATATATATATATATAAAATACCACAAACATCATTACCAAGTAGGATTTTTACAGGGAATGCAAAACTGATTCAACATTCTAAAATCAATCATTATAATCCACTATACTAACATAATAAAGAAAAAAAAAGCCATCCAATCATATCAGTAGATGCAGAAAAAGCATTTCATAAACTTCAATATTTATTTGTGATTTTAAAAAAACCTCCACAAACTAGGAATAGAAGGAAACTGCCTTAACATAGTAAAAGACATCTATAAAAAACCTACAGCTAACATTATACTTAATGGTGAAAAACTAAATGCTTTCCTCTAAAGTTTGGAAATAAGGCACAGATGTTTGCCCTCAACACTTCTCTTCAACATCATACTGGAAGTCCTAGTCAATGCAATACTGAAGGATGGAAGGAGGGAGGGAGGGAGAAAGGCTGAAGGAAGAAAGGAGGAGAGAGGGAGTGAAGGAGAGAGGGAGGGAAGGGAAAGAGGAAGAGGGAGGGAGGGAGGCAGGGAGGGAGGGAGGGAGGGAGGGAAGGGAGAAAAAAGGGAAGGAGGGAAGCTGGGAAGGATATTTGGAAAGGAAAGAAACAAAACCGTCCTTATTTGAAGATAACAAGATTTTCTATTTTAAAAAACCTACTCAAAAAAGCTCTTAAGTGAGGTAGCAAGTCCTTAGTACACAAGGTCAATTGACGAAACTCAACTGTGTGTTTGTATATTAGCACAGACAACTGGAAATCAAAATTTTAAAACAGTACCATTTTAAATAACACAAAGAAATTAAACATTAAGCAAAAATCTTAAGATGTGTGATATCTTTATGTTAAGACAACAAAATACTAATTAAAGATTTAAAAGACTCAATATAGTTAATTTGTTTATAATCCTCAATCTGGCCTATAGATTTAACAGAATCTCACTAAAAATCTTAGTAGGATTTTTTTTAAGGTATTGACAAGCTGATTTTAAAATTCATATGGAAAGGCAAAAGAACAGAAATAACCAAAACACTTATGAAGAGAACAAAGTTGTAAGACTCACACTATCCAATTTTAAGTCTTAATATAATGCTATGGTATTCGACTAGCACACACCTGTCAGCTTGTCCGACTGCAGTGGCTTGCGTGTTGCTGTGATACTGGAAGCTACCCCACTAGTATTTCAAATACCATCATGGTCACCCATAGTAGACGGTTTTAGAGGAGCTGTCAGACTAAGACAGACTAGGAAGAAGGACCTGGTGGTCTACTTCTGAAGAAATTGGCCAGTGAAAACCTTATGGATAGCAGGGGAACATTACGTGATACAGTGCTGAAAGATGAGCCCCTCAGGCTGGAAGGCACTCAAAAGACAAATGGGGAAAAGCTGCCTCCTCAAAGTAGAGTCCACCTTAACAATGTAGATGGAGTAAAGCTTTCGGGATCTTCATTTGCTGATATGGCACAACTTAAAATGAGAAGAAACAGCTGCAAATGTCCATTAAAAATCATAATGTGGAATGTGCAAAGTACGAATCTAGGAAAACCAGAAGTCAGAAATGAAATAAAATGCATAAAGATCAATATCCTAGGCATTAGGAGCTAAAAAGTACTGGTATTAGCCATTTTGAATGAGATAATCCTATGGTCTACTATGCCAGGAATAACAAATTGAAAAGGAATAGGGTGTATTCATCATCCAAAAGAACATTTCAAGATCTATCCTGAAGCACAATGCTGTCAGTGATAGGATAATATCCGTACACCCACAAGGAGGACCAGTTAACATGACAATTACTCAAATTTACACACCAACCACTAAAGGCCAAAGAAGAAGAAATTGAAGACTTTTACAAATCTCTGCAGTCTGATCAAACATGCAACCAAGATGCTTTGATAATTACTAGTGTTTGGAATGTGATAAAGCTGGAAAAAAAGTAAGAAAGATCTGTAGCTGGAAAATAAGTCCTTGGTGACAGAAACGATGCTGAAGATTGCATAGTAGAATTTTGCAAGATCAACGACTTCATTGCAGATACCTTTTTTCAACAACATAAATGGCGACTATGCACGTGGACCTAGCCTGATGGAATACACAAGAATTAAATCCACCACGTATGTGGAAAGAGATGATAGAAAAGCTCAGTATCATCAGTCAGAACAAGGCCTGGGGCTGACTGCAGAACAGACCATCAATTGTTCATATGCAAGTTCAACCTGAGGTTGAAGAAAATTAAAACAAGTCCATGAGAACCAAGATATGATTTTGGGTCATCACACCTGGATTTGGAGACCATCTGAAGAACAGATTTGATGCACTGAACCGTAATGACCAAAGACCAGAAGAGTTGTGGGATGATATCAAGAACATCAAACATGAAGAAAGTACAAGGTCATTAAAAAGACAGGAAAGAAAGAAAAGGCCAAAATGGATGTCTGAAGAGACTCTGAAACTTTCTCTTGAATGTCGAGTAGCTAAAGCAAAAGGAAGAAATGATGAAGCCAAACAGCTGAACAGAAGGTTATGAACGGTAGCTTGAGAGGACAAAGTAAAGTATTATAATGAAATATGCAAAGACCTTGAGTTAGAAAACCAAAAGGGAAGAACACCCTCGGTGTTTGTCAAGCTTAAAGAACTGAAGAAAAAATTCAAGCCTGAGTTGCAATTCTGAAGGATTCTGTGGGGAAAATATTAAACGATGCAGGAAGCATCAAAAGAAGATGGAAGGAATACACAGTCACTGTACCAAAAAGAATTGGCCAACATTCAACCATTTCAGGACTTAACATATGATCAAGAACTGATGGTATAGGAAGGAGTCCAAGCTGCACTGAAGGCATTGGTGAAAAACAGGCTTTGACAGAATACCAAATGAGATATTTCAACAAAAGGATGCAGCACTGGAGGTACTCACTCATCTATGCCAAGAAATTTGGAAGATAGCTACCTGGCCAACGGACTGGAAGAGATCCATTTTTGTGCCCATTCCAAAAAAAGGTGATCCAAAAGAAAGTGGAATTATCGAATAATATCATTAATATCACACGAAAGTAAAATTTAGTGGAAGATAATTCAAAAATGGTTGCAGCAGTACATCAATAGCAAACTGCCAGAAATTCAAGCCAGATTTAGAACAGGACATGGAATAAGGGATATCATTGCTGTTGTCAGATGGATCTTGGCTGAAAGCGAATATGTAAAAAATGTTTACCTGTGTATTATTCACGAGGCAAAGGTGTTCAACTGTGTGGATCATAACAAATTATGGTAACACTGTGAAGAATGGGAATTCCACAACACTTAATTTTGCTCATGCAGAACCTGCACATGGAACAAGAGGCAGTTGTTCAAACAGAACAAGAGGATATTGTGTAGTTAAAAATTGGGGAAGGTGAGCATCAGGGTTATATCTTTTCACCACACTTATTCAATCTGTATGCTAAGCAAATGCTCTGAGAAGCTGGACTATATGAAGAAGAACATTCCCTCAGGATTGGAGGAAGACTCATTAACAACCTGCTATATGCAGATATTTTTTTTTATATGCAGATGACACAACATTTCTTGCTGAAAGTGAAGAGGAGTTGAAGCACTTACTGATGAAGATCAAAGACTACAGCCTTTAGTATGAATCACACCTCATCCTAAAGAAAACAAAAATCCTCACAACTGGAAAATAACAACATCATGATAAACAAAGAAAAGACTGAAGTTGTCAAGGATATCATTTCACTTGGATCCACAATCAATGCCCATGGAAGTAGCAGTCAAGAAATCAAATGATGCATTGCATTGAGCAAATCTGCTTCAAAAGACCGTGTCAAAGTGTTGAAAAGTAAAGATATCACTTTGAGGGCTAAGGTGTGCCTGATTCAAGCAATGGTATTTCAGTCACTTCATGTGCATGTGAAAGCTGGACAATGAATAAGGAAGACAGAAGAACTGATGCCTTCGAATTGTGGCATTGGTGAAGAATATTGAATATACCCTAGACTGCCAGAATGAACAAATCTGCCTTGGAAGAAGTACAAGAATGCTCTGTAGAAGGGAGGATGTCAAGACTTTGTCTTAAGTACTTCGGACATATTATCCAGAGAGACCAGTCTCTGGAGAAGGATCTCATCCTTGGTAATGTAGATGGTCAGTGAAAAAGAGGAAGATCCTCAGTAAGATAGATTGACACATGGTTACAACAACGGGCTCAAACATAGCAATGATTGTGAGGATGGCACAGGACCAGGCATTGTTTTGTTCTGTTGTACATAGAGTCGCCATAAGACAAAACTGACTTGATGGCACCTAACAACAACAACATAGTAATCAAGACAGGTGGCAATGGTGAAAACATAGACCACAGAACAATGCAACGGGAAAGATACCCAGCAATATTGTTGTTAGGTGCCATTGCATTGATTTCAACTCATAGAGACTCCATGTGATAGATTAAGAACTGCACCCATAGGGTTTTCTAGGATGTAAATTTTACGGAAACAATTCACCAGGTCTTTCTTCTGTGGAGCCCCTGGGTGAGTTTGAACCACCAATTTTTTATTAACAGCCAAGTGCTTAACTCTTGCACCACGAGGGCTGTTTTCACCAGCAGAATGTTGTGCTGTTGAGTCGGATCCAACTCATAGCAACCCTATCTAAAACAGAACAAAATACTGCCCAGTCCTGTGCCAGCCAGCAATAGGCCCACATAAATATGATCAACTGATTTTTCATAAAGATGAAAGGTCAATTCAACAGAAAAAGAATAGACTTTTCAATAAATCTTGTTCAAACAGTTGGACATACATATTCAAAAAAAAAGAACCTCAACCTATACCTCATGTTTTATGCAAAAATTAACTGAAAACTTACCATAGATGTAAATGTAAAATATAAAACTATAAACCTTTTACAGGAAAACATAGGAGAAAATCTTCGTGACACTGGAGTAGGTAAGGAATTCTTAGATATGACACAAAAGTACTACCCATTAAAGAAATACTTGATAAATTAAAATTCTTCAAAACTTAAAACTTTTGGTCTGCAAAATACACTACTAAGAATGAAAAGACACGGAGGCAGTGCCAAGATGGCAGAGTAGTCAGATGTTTCTGGTGATCCCTCTTACAACAAAAGCCTGAAAAAACAAGCGAAACGATTATATTTATGACAAGTTACGAGCCCTGAACATCAACACAAAGTTAGAAAATGGATTGAGCGGCAGGGGGAGGGAGAGACAGCTCAGAAGTGAAAAGGAGTTGCTGGAACTGAATGCCAGGAACCCTCAGGCACCATTCCTGGGAGTGACTGCAGCAGGCTGGTAGTAGCATTCGGCCACAGTTTCCTCAGGGAGAAACAGCCAGCTGCACAACCTACTCATACCTCCAAAACCAGAGAATAACAGGGCTCTCAGCAAAAGCTAAGTACTTGTGTGTATTTTACCATGCCCCTAGTCCCAAGCTGGCTTCGGTGGCTTTTGATTTCCCTGGGCCTGAGAAAGGTCCTGCTGAGCGCTCTGAGCTATTCTCCCAGCCTTGGAGAAGGAATAAATTCACAATTGGGAAAAAGATAATCTGCCAGTTCCACTAACCTGGGGAGCTCAGGACAGAAGCGGCTCCAGTCCAGGCATAAACAGTCCATGGACTTCGAATACTTTTCCCCACTGCATGGCCTTGTGTGGTCGATTTTAGGAGAATAGGCCCTCATTGGCAGACTGCAACTGTTTCAGCTGTGCAGTGGAGAGGTGGGTACTTGCTGTTTGACACCACTTTGCCTAATAAAGAGGGTCCTCACCTACCCACAGTGGGGGCTTAAGGACTCATGTCACCCTTCCACCCACAACAGGGGTCCAGGGATAATTGGTACTTCCCAGTCCTTACAACCAAAAACACTGGGCATCCATGGTCTGTCTGCAGAGCCCACCCACCTGTGCACTCTAGGCAACAGGGACATGCTGTCCTCACAGACACCCTGGGGACAGTTGTCGGCCCCCTGCCTTGTTCAGAGCGTGACCTCCTGCTGTAACCAGATACCTGTACCTACACCTATCACCCCTGCCCCTCTAAGACTGTAGGACAGAGCCTGTACCACACACTTGATGACCAACTACCTAGACACCTGAGCTGAACCCATACAAGAAAAGTGAATAAACTCCCAGGCTCATATACTTGATAACAGCTCTAGCCATCTGGGGACAGGACATTAGAGCTTCAGAGGTGAATATAATCAAGCTAGCTCACTCAAGCAACCTACCTGGGCATATCAAAACAAAACAAAGCAAGAAGCTAGGATACAGTAAGCAAATATAAAAAAAATTAATACAATAACTTATAGATGGCTCAGAGACAACAGTCAATATCAAATCACATACAAAAGCAGACCATGATCGCTTCAACAAGTTCTCAAAACAAGAATCAAGGGATCTTTGGGATGAAGATGCCTTCCTGGAATTACCAGATGTGGCGTACAAAAGATTAATATACAGAACTCTTCAAGACATCAGAACAAGATCAGGAAGGAGATCAAGCAATACACAGAACAAGCCAAGGAACATACAGATAAAGCAGTTGAAGAAATTAAAAAGGTTATTCAAGAACATAATGAAAAATTTAAAAAGCTTCAAGAATCCACAGAGAGATAGCCATCAGAAATTCAGAAGATTAACAATAAAATTACAGAATTAGACAACTCAATAGAAAGTCAGAGGAGCAGAATTGTGGAAGTGGAAGGCAGAATTAGTGAGACTGAAGATAAAACACTTGGCACCACTATATTTGAAGAAAAATCAGATAAAAGAATTTTAAAAAATGAAGAATCCCTGAGAATCATGTGGGATTCTATCGAGAGAAATAATCTACAAGTGATTGGAATACCAGAACAGGGAGGGATAACAGAAAATACAGAGAGAATGAATGAAGATTTGTTGGCAAAAAACTTCCCTGATATCATGAAAGATGAGAAGATGTCTATCCAAGATGCTCATCGAACTCCACATAAGGTAGATCTTAAAAGAAAGTCACCAAGATATATTATAATCAAACTTGCCAAATCCAAAGATAAAGAGAGACTTTTAAGAGTGGCTAGGGATAAACAAAAAGTCACTTACAAAGAAGAGTCTATAAGAATAAGCTCAGACTACTCAGCAGAAAACATGCAAGCAAGAAGGCAATGAGAAACTTATATAAAGCATTGAAGGGAAAAAACTGCCAACCAAGAATCATATGTCCAGCAAAACTGTCTCTTAAATATGAAGGCAAAATCAGGACATTTCCAGATAAACAGAACTTTAGGGAATTTGTAAAAACCAAACCAAAACTACAAGAAATACTAAAGGGAGTTCTCTGGTTAGAAAATCAATAATATCAGATATCATCCCAAGACTAGAACACAGGACAGAGCACCCACATGTCAACCCAGATAGGGAAATCACAAAAATAAATCATGATAAAAAAATGCTCAAAACAAGGACACAGTGATGTCATTGTGGAAAAGAAGACAACATTAAAAGAATAAAGAGAGACTAAGAAATGTAGTCATAGATCTTTCATATACAGAGGAAGACAAAGTGCTACAAAGAAATAAAAGTTGGGTTTAAACTTAGAAAAATAAGGGTAAATATTAAGGTAACCACAAAGGAGACTAACAATCCTACTAATCAAAATAAAATACAAGAAAAAAAATAGAGACTCAGCAGAAACAAAATCAACAACAATGAATACGAGGAAAAGAAAATATATCAACTACTCAGCACAAAAAAATTATGTGGGGAAAAAGAAACTCTCAACAACATACGAAAAGGGATATCAAAATGACAGCACTAAATTCATACCTATCTGTAATTATGCTGAATGTAAAAGGACTAAATGCACCAATAAAGAGACAGAGAGTGGCAGAATGGATTAAAAAAAACACAATCATCTATATGTGGCCTACAAGAGACACACTTTAGACTTAGAGACAAACAAACGAAAACTCAAAGGGTGGAAAAAAATATATCAAGCAAACAACAATCAAAAAAAGAGGAGGAGTGGCAATATTAATTTCTGACAAAATAGATTTTAAAGTTAAATCTACCACAAAGGATAAGGAAGGACACTATATAATGATTAAAGGGACAATATACCAGGAGGATATAACCATATTAAATATTTATGCATCCAATGACAGGGCTGCAAGATACATAAAACGAAGTCTAACAGTATTGAAAGGTGAGATAGACAGCACCACAATTATAGTAGAAGACTTCAACACACCACTTTCAGTGAAGGACAGAACATCCAGATAGAAGCTCAATAAAGACACAGAAGATCTAAATGCCACAATCAACTAACTTGACCTCGTAGACATATACAGAATACTCCACCCAACAGCAGCAAAATATACTTTCTTTTCTAGTGCACATGGAACATTCTCTAGAATAGACCACACATTAGGTAATAAAGCAAGCCTTAGCAGAATCCAAAACATCAAAATATTACAAAGCATCTTCTCCGACCATAAGGCCTTAAAACTAGAAATCAATAACAGAAAAAGCAGGGAAAAGAAATCAAGCACTTGGAAACTTAACAATATCCTGCTCAAAAATGACTGAGTTATAGAAGACATGAAGTATGGAATAAAGAAAATCATAGAATCCAATGAGAATGAAAACACTTCCTATCAGAACGTTTGGGACACAGCTAAAGCAGTGCTCAGAAGTCAAGTTATGGCAAAAAATGCACACATCCAAAAAGGAGGAGGGACAAAATCAAAGAATTATCCCCACAACTTGAGTAGAAAAAGAGCAACAAAAGAAACCCTCAGGCACCAGAAGAAAGCAAATAATAAAAATTAGAGCAGAATTAAATGAAATAGAGAACAGAAAAACAATTGAAAGAGTTAACAAGACCAAAAGCTGGTTCTTTGAAAAAATTAACAAAATGGATAAGTAATTGGCCAAACTGACAAAAGAAAAGCAGGAGAGGAAGCAAATAACCCTGATGAGAAATGAGATGGACAATATCACAACAGACCCAACTGAAATTAAAAGAATCATATCAGATTACTATGAAAAATTGTACCCCAACAAATTTGAAAACCTAGAAGAAATGGATGAATTTCTAGAAACACACTACCTACCTAAACTAACACAAACAGAAGTAGAACAACTAAATAAACCCACAACAAAAGGAGGGGTTGAAAAGGAAATTTAAAAAATCCCAACAAGAAACAGCCCTGGCCTGGATGGCTTCATTGCAGAGTTCTACCAAACGTTCAGAGAAGAGTTAACACCACTACTACTAAAGGTATTTCAGAGCATAGAAAAGGATAGAACACTCCCAAAGTCATTCTAAGAAACCAGCATATCCCTGATACCAAAACCAGGTGAAGACACCACAAAAAAAGAAAATTACAGACCTATATCCCTCATGAACTTAGATGCCAAAACCCTCAACAAAGTTCTACCCGATAGAATTCAACAACATATCAAAAAAATAATTCACCGTGACCAAGTGGGATTCATACCAGGTGTGCAGGGATGGTTCAACATTAGAAAAACAATTAATGTAATCCATCACATAAATAAAATAAAAGACAAGAACCACATGATTTTATAAACTGATGCAGAAAAGGCATTTGACAAAGTTCAATACTCACTCATGATAAAAACTCTCAGCAAAATAGGAATAGAAGGAAAATTCCTCAGCATAATAAAGGGCATTTATAGAAAGCCAACAGCCAACATCACCCTAAATGGAGAGGGTCTGAAAGCATTCCCCTTGATATTGCGAACCAGACAAGGATGCCCTTTTTCACCACTCTTATTCAACACTGGGCTGGAGCTCCTAGCCAGAGCAATTAGGCTAGATAAAGGAAGAAAGAGCATCCAAATTGGTAAGGAAGAAGTAAAAGTATCTCTATTTGCAGATCACATGATCTTATATATAGAAAACCCTAAAGAATCCTCAAGAAAACTACTGAAACTAATAGAAGAGTTCAGCAGAGTATCAGGATACAAGATAAACATACAAAAATCAGCTGGATTCCTCTACACCAACAAAAAGAACATCAAAGAGGAAATCACAAAATCAACACCACTTACAGTATTCCCCAAGAAGATAAAATGCTTAGGAATAAATCTTACCAGAGATGTAAATGACCTATACAAAGAAAACTACAAGACACTACTGCAAGAAACCAAAAGAGACCTACATAAGTAGAAAAACATACCTTGCTCATGGACAGGAAGACTTAACACTGTAAAAATGTCTATTCTACCAAAAGCCGTGTATAGATACAATGCAATTCTGATCCAAATTCCAATGACATTTTTTAATGAGAAGCAGAAACAAATCACCAACTTCATATGGAAGGGAAAGAGGCCCTGGATAAGGAAAGCGTTAGTGAAAAAGGAGAACGAAGTGGAAGGCCTCACTCTATCTGATTTTAGAACCTGTTATACTGCCACAGTAGTCAAAACAGCCTGAAACTGGTACAACAACAGATATATAGACCTATTGAACAGAACTGAGAATCCAGGTACAAATCCATGCACATATGAGCACCTGATATGACAAAGGCCCAAAGTCAGTTAAATGGGGAAAAGACAGTCTGTTTAACAAATGGTGCTGTCATAACTGGATATCCATCTGCAAAAAAAAGAAACAAGACCCATACCTCATTCCATGCACAAAAACTAACTCACAATGGATCAAAGACCTAAATATAAAATCTAAAACAATAAAGATCATGGAACTAAAAATAGGGACAATGCTAGGAGCCCTAATACATGGCATAAAACAGTATACAAAACATTACTAACAATACACAAACAGCAGAAGAGAAACTAGATAACTGGGAGCTCCAAAAAATCAAACGCCTATGCTCATCCGAAGACTTCACCAAAAGAATAAAAGGATTACCTACAGATGGGGAAAAAGTTTTTAGCTATGACATTTCCGATCAGCGTCTGATCTCTAAAATCTGCATGATACTGCCAAAACTCAACTACAAAAAGACAAATAACCCAATTAAAAAATGGGCAAAGGAAAGGAACATGTACTTCACTAAAGAAGACATTCAGGTAGCTAACAGATACATGAGGAAATGCTCAGGATCATCAGCCATTAGAGAAATGCAAATCAAAACTACAATGAGATTCCATCTCACTCCAACAAAACAAATTTTTTTTTTTTTTTTTTTTTAAGGCAGGCATTAATCCAAAAACACAAAATAATAAATGTTGGAGAGGTCATAGAGAGACTGGAACACTTATACACTGCTGGTTGAAATGTAAAATGCTACAGCCACTTTGGAAATCAATTTGGCGCTTCCTTAAAAAGCTAGAAATAGAACTACCATTCAATCCAGCAATCCCACTCCTTGGAATATATCCTGTAGAAATAAGAGCCTTTACACGAACAGATATATGCATACCCATGTTGACTGCAGCACTGTTTACAATAGCAAAAAGGTGGAAGTAACCAAGGTGCCCATCAACAGATGAATGGATAAATAAATTAGAGTATATTCACACAATGGAATACTACGCATCAGTAAAGAACAATGATGAATCCATGAAACATTTTGTAATGTGGAGAAATCTGGAAAGCATTATGCTGAGTGAAATTAGTCAGTTGCAAAAGGACAAATATTGTATGAGACTACTTTTGTAAGAAGTCGAGAAATAGTTTAAACAGAGAAGAAAATTTTCTTTGATGGTTATGAGAGTGGAGAGGGAGGGAGGGAAAGGGGTATTCATTAATTAGATAGTACATAAGAACTATTTTAGGTGAAGGGAAAGACAACAACAATACAGGAGAGGTCAGCACAACTGGACTAAACTAAAAGCAAAGAAGTTTCCTGAATAAACTGAATGCTTCAAAGGCCAGTGTAGCAGGGGCGGAGTTTTGGGGACCATGGTTTCAGGGGACATCTAGGTCAATTGGCATAATAAAATCTATTAAGAAAACATTCTGCATCCCACTTTGGAGAGCGGCTTCTGGGGTTTTAAACACTAGCAAGCGGCCATCTAAGAGGCACCAATTGGTCTCAATCCACCTGGAGCAAAAGAGAATGAAGAACACCAAAGACACAAGGTATTTATGAGCCCAGGAGACAGAAAGGGCCACATAAATCAGAGACTTCATCAGCCTGAGACCAGACGAACTAGATTGTGCCTGGCTACAATTGATGACTGCTCTGACAGGTAACACAACAGACAGCACCTGAGGGAGCAGGAGAGCAGTGGGTTGCAGACCTCAAACTCTCATAAAAGACCAAACATAATGGTCTGACTGAGACTAGAAGGGCTCTGGAGGTCATGGCCCCAGATCTTCAGTTAGCCCAAGACAGGGACCATTCTCAAAGCCAACTCTTCAGACAGGTATTGGACTAGACTATAGGATAGAAAATGATACTGGTGAGGAGTGAGCTTCCTGGATCAAGAAGACACGTGAGACTATGGGGGCAGCTCCTGTCTGGAGGGGAGATGAGAGGGCAAAGGGAGACAGAAGCTGGCCGAATGGACACGAAAATAGAGAGTGGAGAGAAGGAGTGTGCTATCTCATTAGGGGGAGGGCAACTAGGAGTAAATAGCAAGGTGTATATAAAGTTTTGTATAAGACTGACTTATTTGTAAACTTTCACTTAAAGCACAATAAAAATTAGAAAAAGAATGAAAAGACAAGCTACAGACTAGGAGAAAAAAATTTCAAATTACGTATCCAAAAAAGGATTTCAAAACAAAAAAGACAAAGAATTCTCAAAGCTCAATAAAAAAAAATAATAACTCAGTAAAAAACAGGTAAAATTCGAACAGCCTTCACCAAAGAGATGTATAAACGGCACATGAAAACATGCTTGACATAATTACTCATCAACATAAATTAAAAACACAATGAGATGAAACTGCACACATTGTTAGTTGTTGTTAGGTGCCGCCGAGTCGGTTCCGACTCATAGCGACCCTATGCACAACAGAACGAAACACTGCCCGGTCCTGTGCCATCCTTACAATCGTTGTTGTGCTTGAGCTCATTGTTGCAGCCACTGTGTCAACCCACCTTGTCGAGGGTCTTCCTCTTCCGCTGACCCTGTACTCTGCCAAGCATGATGTACTTCTCCAGGGATTGATCCCTCCTGACAACATGTCTAAAGTATGTGAGACGCAGTCTTGCCATCCTTGCTTCTGAGGAGCGTTCTGGTTGTGCTTCCTTTAAGACAGATTTGTTTTTTCTTTTGGCAGTCCATGGTATATTCGATATTCTTCACCAACACCACAATTCAAAGGAGTCAACTTTTCTTCAGTCTTCTGTATTCATTGTCCAGGTTTCACATGCATATGATGTGATTGAAAATACCATGGCTTGGGTCAGGCACACCTTCATCTTCAGGGAGACATCTTTGCTCTTCAACACTCTGATGAGGTCCTTTGCAGCACATTTGCCCAATGCAATGCGTCTTTTGATTTCTTAACTGCTGCTTCCATGGCTGTTGATTGTGGATCCAAGTAAAATGAAATCCTTGACAACTTCAATCTTTTCTCCGTTTATCGTGATGTTGCTCATTGGTCCAGTTGTGAGGATTTTTGTTTTATGTTGAGGTGTAATCCATACTCAAGGCTGTGGTCTTTGATCCTCATTAGTAAGTGCTTCAAGTCCTCTTCACATTCAGCAAGCAAGGTTGTGTCATCTGCATCAAACAGGTTGTTAATGAGTCTTCCTCCAATCTTCATGCCCCGTTCTTCTTCATATAGTCCAGCTTCTCGGATTATTTGTTCAGCATACAGATTAAATAGCTATGGTGAAAGAATACAACCCTGACACACAGCTTCCCTGACTTTAAACCAATCAGTATCCCCTTGTTCTGTCCGAACAACTGCCTCTTGACCTATGTAAAGGTTCCTTATGAGCACAATTAAGTATTCTGGAATTCCCATTCTTCACAGTGTTATCCATAGTTTGTTATGACCCACACAGTCTAATGCCTTTGCATAGTCAATAAAACACAGGTAAACATCCTTCTGGTATTCTCGACTTTCAGCCAGGATCTATCTGACATCAGCAATGATATCCCTGGTTCCACGTCGTCTTCTGAAATCAGCCTGAATTTCTGGCAGTTCCTTGTCAATATACTGCCGCAGCCGTTTTGAATGATCTTCAGCAGAATTTTGCTTGTGTGTGATATTAATGATATTGTTCTATAATTTCCACATTCGGTTGGATCACCTTTCTTGAGAATAGACATGAATATGGATCTCTTCCAATCAGTTGGCCAGGAACCTGTCTTCCATATTTCTTGGCATAGACGAGTGAGTACCTCCAGCGCTGCATCTGTTTGTTGAAACATCTCAAATGATAGTCCATCAATTCCTGAAGCCTTGTTTTTTCCCAATGCCTTCAGAGCAGCTTGGACTTCTTCCTTCAGTACCATCGGTTCCTGATCATACGCCACCTCTTGAAATGGTTGAATATTGACGAATTCTTTTTGGTATAATGACTCTGTGTATTCCTTCCATCTTCTTTTGATGCTTCCTGCATCATTTAATATTTTCCCCATGGAATCCTTCACTATTGCAACTCGAGGCTTGAATTTTTTCTTCAGTTCTTTCAGCTTGAGAAACACCGAGTGTGTTCTTCCCTTTTGATTTTCCATCTCCAGCTCTTTGCATGTGTCATTATAATACTTTACCTTGTCTTCTCGAGACGCCCTTTGAAATATTCTGTTCAGTTCTTTTACTTCATGAATTCTTCCGTTTGCTTTAGCTGTTCGACGCTCAAGAGCAAGTTTCAGAGTCTCCTGTGACATCCATCTTGGTCTTTCCTTTCTTTCCTGTCTTTTCAGTGACCTCTTCCTTTCTTCATGGATGATGTCCTTGATGTCATTCCACAACTCGTCTGGTCTTGGGACACTACTGTTCAATGCATCAAATCTATTCTTGGGGTGGTCTCTAAATTCAGGTGGGATATATTCAAGGTCATATTTTGGCTCTTGTGGACTTGCTCTGATTTTCTTCAGTTTCAGTTTGAACTTGCATATGAGCAATTGATGGTCTATTCCACAGTCGGCCCCTGGCCTTGTTCTGACTGATGATATTGAGCTTTTCCATCGTCTCTTTGCACAGATGTAGTCAATTTGATTTCTGAGTGTTCCATCTGGCGAGGTCCATGTGTATAGTCACCATTTATGTTGGTGAAAGAAGGTATTTGCAATGAAGAAATCGTTGGTCTTGCAAAATTCTATCATTCGATCTCCGGCACTGTTTTTATCACCAAGGCCATATTTTCCAACTACTGATCCTTCTTCTTTATTTCCAACTTTCGCATTCCAATCACCAGTAATTATCAATGCATCTTGACTGCATGTTTGATCAATTTCAGACTACAGCAGCTGATAAAAATCTTCTGTTTCTTCATCTTTGGCCCTAGTGGTTGGCGCATAAATTTGAATAATAATAGTCATATTAACTGGTCTTCCTTGTAGGCACATAGATATTATCCTATCACTGACAGCTTTGTACTTCAGGATAGATCTTGAAACGTTTTTGATGATGAATGCAACACCATTCCTCTTCAAGTTGTCATTCCCAGCATAGTAGACTATATGATTGTCCGATTCTAAGTGGCCAATACCAGTCCATTTCAGCTCACTAATGCCTAGGATATTGATGTTTATGTGTTCCATTTCATTTTTGATGATTTCCAATTTTCCTAGATTCATACTTCGTACATTCCAGGTTCTGATTATTAATGGATGTTTGCAGCTGTTTCTTCTCATTTTGAGTCGTGCACAACTTATTTGGTTAAAATTTAATGGACTGACAACACCAAGCATTGGCAAGCAGAAAGGACAACTCTTACACGTTGCTTGTTACTGCTGTTAGGTACTATCAAGTCAGTTCTAACTCATGGTGACCCTATATACAACAGAAGGAAATGCTGCCTGATCCTACTTCCAGCATCACTGCAACACATAAGCTACCCCAATATGACGAACTTATAGACATGTGTGGACTTTGCTGGTGGGAATGTAAAATAATACAACCACTTTGGAAAAGTTTAAGAACTTCCTATAAAGTTAAATACACCTACCAGATGACCCAACCATTTCACTTGTAGATATTTACACAATTTAAGAAACAAAAGTATAAGTCTACACAAAAATTTGTATTCAGATGTTCATAGCAGCCCCACAACAGACTCAAACTGGAAAGGACCAAAATGTCTATTAATATGTCAATGGAAAAACAAATTTGGTGTTCCCATACAATAGAATGCTGATCATTAATAAATGAACTACTGATACATGCAGTAAAATGGATGAATTTGAAAATCATTATGCTGAACAAAATAAATCAGACACAAAAGAATAGGCAAAGCTAATTTATAGTGACAGAAACAAGATAACATGATGCCAGTTGGGGGTGAGCAGAGGATTGACTGTACAGGGGCATGGTGGAGTTCTTAGGGTTATACAAATGATCTATATCTTCACTGTAACAATGGCTACACAGGACATTTATTTGTAAAAACTCATCTAACAGTACTCTTAAGATAACCCGTTGCCCTCGAGTCGACTCCGACTCACAGCGACCCTACAGGACAGAGTAGAACTGCCCCACAGAGTTTCCAAGGATCGCCTGGCAGATTCGAACTGCTGACCTCTTGGTTAGCAGCCACAGCGCTTAACCACTACACCACCAGGGTTTCCACTCTTAAGATACATGCATGTATTTATACACAAACACACATATATATGTGAAGTTGACAAAAAAACCTTTGACATATTTAGCTGAAAAGAATTTTTTTTTCACCTTCAGTAGATTAAGACATTAAAAACACTAACCACAAAGGAAATTTTTGATACATTCTACTATATTAAAATTCAGCACAGTCTTTTCAACAAATCGTACTGGAGCATTTGGATATCCATGGGCAAAGAAGAACCTTAACCTAAACTTCAGACATTTTAAAAAACGTAACTCAAATTGGGTCATAGACTTATTTGTAAAGCTATAAAACTTTTAGAAAAAAACTAGAGCAGAAAATCCTTGGTACCTACAGCTAGACAAAGAATTCTTAAACAAATAAGCACATGAAAAGATGTTAAACCTCAGCCATTAAATTCAATTATTAATTAGAAAAATAAAATCAGAATAAGAGATGATTACACGTTTAAGAATGCCTAAAATTAAAAATAATGAAAACATCAAATGCTGGAGAGGGTGTGGAGAAACTGGATCACTGATACGTTGTTAGAGGGGATGTAAAATGATACAGCCACTTGGGAAAAGAATTCGAGGTAGCTTCTTACCAAACTAAATAATTTCACTCTTAGGCATTTATTCCAGAGAAATTAAAACTCAGGTTCATTCAAAAACATATACGCAAATGTTATTAACAACTTTACCTGTAATAGTGAAAAACCAGAAACACCCACATGACCTTCAATGAGTGGATAGTTAAACTGTAGTACATCCATACCATGGAATAGTTCTCAGCAATAAAAAGGAACAAATTATTGATACACACAACTTGGATGGATCTAAGGGAATTATGCTGAGAGAAAAAAGCCAATCTCAATTGATTACATACTATATAATTCCAATTATATTAGATTCGCAAAATGACAAAATTATAGAAACGGACACCAGATTAGTGGTTACTGAAGTGTGGTGGGAGAAAGGAGACAGATGCAATTATAAAGGAATAGTATGAGGAAGCCCTGTGGTGACAAAACAGTTCTTTATCTTGAATGAAGTGGTAGTTGCACCAAGCTACAATCGGTGATAAAATTGCATACAACTAAATACACACACCCCCACGTGTCTGTCAGTTTGTCATACTGTGGGTGCTTGCATGTTGCTGTGATGCTGGAAGCTATGCCACCAGTATTCAGATACCAGCAGGGCCACCCATGGAGGAGAGGTTTCAGGTCAGCTTCCAGACTAAGACAGACTAGGAAGAAGGACCCGGCAGTCTACTTCTGAAAAGCATTACCCAGTGAAAACCTTATGAATAGCAGTGCAACACTGTCTGATACAATGCTGGAAGATGAGCCCCCCCAGGTTGGAAGGCACTCAAAAGATGACTGGGGAAGAGCTGCCTCCTCAAAGTAGAGTCGACCTTAATGACCTGGATGGAGTAAAGTTTTTGGGACCTTCATTTGCTGATGTGGCGTGACTCAAAATGAGAAGAAACAGCTGCAAACATCCATTAATAATCGGAACCTGGAATGTAGGAACTATGAATCCAGGAAAACTGGAAATCATCAAAAATGAAATGGAACACATAAATATTGATATCCTAGGCATTAGTGAGCTGGAATGGACTGGTATTGGCCACTTAGAATCGGACAATCATATAGTTTACTATGCTGGGAATGACAACTTGAAGAGGAATGGTGTTGCATTCATCATCAAAAACGTTTCAAGATCTATCCTGAAGTACAAAGCTGTCAGTGATAGGATAGTATCTATGTGCCTACAAGGAAGACCAGTTAATACGACTGTTATTCAAATTTATGCACCAACCACAGGGCCAAAGATGAAGAAATAGAAGACTTTTATCAACTACTGCAGTCTGAAATTGACCAAACATGCAATCAAGATGCATTGATAATTACCGGTGATTGGAATGTGAAAGTTGGAAACAAAGAAGTTGGAAAATATGGCCTTGGTGATAGAAACAATGCCGGAGAGTGAATGGTAGAATTTTGCAAGACCAACGATTTCTTCATTGCAAATACCTTCTTTCACCAACATAAATGCTGACTATACACATGGACTTTGCCACGGAAATCAAATTGACTACACCTGTGGAAAGAAAAATGACGGAAAAGCTCAATATCATCAGTCAGAACAAGGCCAGGGGCCGACTGTGGAATAGACCATCAATTGCTCATATGCAAGTTCAAACTGAAACTGAAGAAAATCAGAGCAAGTCCACGAGAGCCAAAATATGACCTTGACTATATCCCACCTGAATTTAGAGACCACCTCAAGAATAGATTTGATGCATCGAACAGTAGTTGACCAGATGAGTTGTGGAATGACATCAAGGACATCATCCATGAAGAAAGGAAGAGGTCACTGAAAAGACAGGAAAGAAAGGAAAGACCAAGATGGATGTCAGAGGAGACTCTGAAACTTGCTCTCGAACATCGAGCACCCTAAGCAAAAGGAAGAATTGATGAAGTAAAAGAACTGAAGATTTCAAAGGGCGTCTCGAGAAGACAAGGTAAAGTATTATAATGACACATGCAAATAGCTGGAGATGGAAAACCAAAAGTGAAGGACACGCTTGGCATTTCTCAAGCTGAAAGAACCGAAGAAAAAATTCAAGCCTCGAGTTGCAATAGTGAAGGATTCTATGGGGAAGATGTTAAACGACGCAGGAAGCATCAAAAGAAGATGGAAGGAATACACAGAGTCATTACGCCATAAATAATTAGTTGATGTTCAACCATTTCAAGAGGTGGCATATAATCAGGAATTGATGGTACTGAAGGAAGAAGTCCAAGCTGCTCTGAAGGCATTGGCGAAAAACAAGGCTCCAGGAATTGATGGACTATCAATTGAGATGTTTCAACAAACAGATGCAGTGCTGGAGGTGCTCACTTGTCTACACCAAGAAATATGGAAGACAGCTTCCTGGCCAACTGACTGGAAGAGGTCCATATTTATGCCTATTCCCAAGAAAGGTGGTCCAACCGAATGTGGAAATTATAGAAAAATATCATTAACATCATACACAAGCAAAATTCTGCTGAAGATCATTCAAAAACGGCTGCAGCAGTATATCAACAGGGAACTGCCAGAAATTCAGGCTGATTTCAGAAGAGGTCGTGGAACCAGGGATATCATTGCTGATGTCAGATAGAGCCTGGCTGAAACCAGAGAATACCAGAAGGATGTTTACCTGTGTTTTATTGACTATGCAAAGGCATTCGACTGTGTGCATCATAACAAATTACGGATAACATTGCAAGTAATGGAAATCCCAGAACACTTAATTGTGCTCAGGAGGAAACTTTACATAGAAATGGAGGCAGTTGTTCATACAGAACAAGGGGATAGTGATTGGTTTAAAGTCAGGAAAGGTGTGCGTCAGGGTTGTATTCTCTCACCATACCTATTCGATCTGTATGCTGAGGAAATAATACGAGAAGCTGGACTATATGAAGGATGAGGCGTCAGGATTGGAGGAAGACTCATTAACAACCTGTGTTATGCAGATGACACAACCTTACTTGCTGAAAGTGAAGAGGACTTGAAGCACTTACTAATAAAGATCAAAGCCCACAGCCTTCAGTATGGATTGCACCTCAACATAAAGAAAAGAAAAATCCTCACAACTGGACCAGTGAGTAACATCATAATAAACGAAGAGAAGATTGAAGTTGTCAGGATATCATTTTACTTGGATCCACAATCAACAGCCAGGGAAGCAGCAGTCAAGAAATCAAAAGAGGCATTGCATTGGGTAAATCTCCTGCAAAGGACCTCTTTAAAGTGAAGAACAAAGATGTCACCTTGAAGACTAAGTTGCGCCTGACCCAAGCCATGTATTTTCAATCCTATCATATGCATGTGAAAGCTAGACAATGAATAAGGAAGGCTGAAGAACTGATGCCTTTGAATTGTAGTGTTGGCGAAGAATATTGAATATACCGTGGACTGCCAAAAGAACGAACAAATCTGTCTTAGAAGAAGTACAACCAGAAGCAAGAATGGCGAGACTGCGTCTTACATACTTTGGACATGTTGTCAGGAGAGATCAGTCCCTGGAGAAGGACTTCATGCTTGGCAGAGTACAGGGTCAGCGGAAAAGAGGAAGACCCTCAACGAGGTGGATTGACACAGTGGCTGCAACAATGAGCTCAAGCATAAGAACGATTGTAAGTATGGTTCAGGACCAGGCAGTGTTTTGTTCTGCTGTGCATAGGGTGACTATGAGTCGGAACCAACTCGACGGTACCTAACAACAACAAATCACACGCACAAGTGCATAGAAAACTGGTGTCAACTGAATAAAGTCAGTGGACTCTATCAGTATCAACTTCCTGGTTGTGATATTGTGCTATAGTTATGCAAGATACTACCACTGGGGGCAACTAGGTAAAGGATATACAGAGCATCTCTGTATTATGTCTCACAACTGTATGTGAGCCTACATTATCAGAAAATAGAAAGTTAAAGAACATTTGCATTCATACTCATCAAATAGCAGCATAAGGACAGTGAAATGACAGCCTTGAACTGGGAGAAGACATTCACCGTGCTAACAGTGGATTAATATACACATGATATAGATGACAAATAAGAAATAATAATCAACGACCCTAGAAAAACGGCAGACATTTCTCAGAAGATGACAAATGGCTAATAAACATATAAAAATGTGCTCTATCTCATCAGTAATTATTTAAATACTAATTAAAATTATAACAAGGTAGCATTTCACAACCACTAGATTCCAGTATATACATATATATGTGTGTATGTATATGTGTATATATATCAATATATTATATATATATATACATACATGCATACCAAGTATTGGCAAAGGCTTGGCACTTCAGGAACTCTCAATTATTGCTGACCTTGCCGGTGAATGCATAAATTGGAAAAATCACTTTGGAAAACAACTGGGTATAAACTAGAAAATTTGAACCTGGTCCATGACCCACTAATTCCACTCCTAGGTCTAAATCTAGAGAAACTCTTGCCCATTTGAACCAGAAGACATGCTCATATCCATCTTTCTTCGTAATAGCAAAAATTGAAACAACTTAAAGTCCTTCCTCATGTTGCTGTTGTTATTGTGTGCTGTCCAGTTGATTCCCACTCACAGCGACCCTATAGGACAGAGTAGAACTGCCCCATCGGATTTCCAAAGAGCAGCTGATGGATTTGAACTGCTGACCTTTTGGTTAGCAGCCTGAGCTCTTAAACACTTTGCCACCAGGTCTCCAAAACCAAACCCGTCACCTTCGAGTGGATTCCGACTCACAGCGACCCTATACCACCTTCATACGCCCCCTTCCTCATTAAGCAAAACCGTTGCCATGGGGTTGATTCCGACTCATAGTGACCCTATAGAACAGAGTAGAACTGCCCATAGAGTTTCCAAGGAGTGCCTGGTGGATTTGAACTGCCGACTTCTTGGTTAGCAACCGTAGTTCTTAAACCAGTACGCCACCAGGGTTTCCACTTCATTTTACCAAAAACCAAACCAAACCCGTTGTGCAGAGTGGATTCCAACTCATAGCAACCGTGTAGGACAGAATAGAACTGCCCCATACGGTTTCCAAGGAGCACCCGGTGGATTCCAACTTCTGACCTGTTAGCAGTCATAGCTCTTAACCACTACACCACCAGAGTTTCCACCTTCCTCACTGATGGTGTTAACTTGATAGGTGGAATGATGAATCATGGTATATGCATTCAGTGGCTTACTGTGCGGTAGTATAAATGAATGAACCACGTTTATATGCACCCACATGGATGATTCTCTGGAGCATGATGGTGAGCAAGATAGCCAAGTTTCAGAATACAACCTGCAGTGTAAGTCCAATTAATTAAAGTACAAAAACATATGTAGGTAGAATCTTAGAAGAGGAGAATCACCTAAATGTGTACTGTGGTTACCTCAGAGTGGAGCTGGAGAAGATTGAAATTTGGAGGAGCACCATGGAGAAACTGATGATGTTCTACTTCTTAAAGTGAGGAAAGTGTGCATTTTTTTATTTTACAAATCTACTTGCACATTGTACCCCTTCTTGTATTTATGATATATTTTATAATAAAAGAAACTTTAAAAATAAAAGAATAAGATAAATACGTGACCCGGCTGGTGAACTAAATGAATAGACCCTAATATTAGTAGCTGATGCAAACTTCTATTGAAATGAAGCTAAGTAAAGAGAATGAAATGTCTGAGGAAAAATATTGTTCAAACCCAAGCTTTTGTTTCCCGACATGAGCTTCTAAACTTGAGACTGACTTGAGACTTCTTACGGGGTGCAACTTTATAATTCTGAGGAATCCTCGGGTCAGCTCCAGAAACAACTTTTGTAAGCAATCATGCCATAATATTATCAAAATATAAATATTCCAAGGGACTACACGGCCTAAAGTTTAGTTTTGTTGATACAGCTTATATTTTTCAATTTTTATTGTAATTCCCTTTTCAGCTAAACCACTGAGTCCATTTCTAGGGCTGTAATAAACAGAAAACCAAAGCAAAGCAAAGTTGATTACAGACATAGCGTCTTGAAGATACAATTTCAGAGAATATACATTCTAGAACTCATATCCTAAAGGTGCCACAATCACCAAGTGGACATTTCGTTGATGCTGACATTCAAAACAGATTTTTTGGTGAGATCTGCTCTGGACTTACACACAGCCAGCAAGATTTTGCACCCTGTTCTCTTATCACCAGGTGCGTAAGAAATGGATAACAATGGTGGGACCTTGAGTAAATAGAATGTTGTAACAGATAAAAAGGAAAAATTATTGCCCTAACAGAACTGTGAAGCGCCTTGGTGCTGGGCAAGAGATACTCCATTAATGCTGACTAGAATAACACAGCTTTGAGACTTGGATCACAGAAGCCCTCCCTCATTAAAAGAAGCCCATATGGCTCCCAAACCCATCAAGACCCCCAACTATGTGCTTCCTTCAGCCTCATATCTTTAATCAACACAGATGCTGAGATTTTAGCCAAGGTGCTTGCCCTGCATCTGAATAAACTGTTCCTGCAGTTAATTAACCCAGACCAAGCAGTTTTTGTGCTGGTCACAGATCCTCTGGCAACCAGAGGAGAACCTCATCCATCATCTCACACCGCCAGAACCCCCATTTATATCCCATCCTCAGACTCTGAGGAGGCATCTGAGGAAAGAGTGAGCCTTTTTATCCTTCAGACATTCACTAGATTTGGTATAAAATGACTTTTTCTTCTTTAATTCTACAAGGTTCCAGCTCTTCATACTTTATAAAATGAAGCTTGTCCATGTAAAACAAAAATTTTTTCATCTTTTTATTGCTCCATATACCTACCTTTTTATTGCTCCATTTTTTTCTAAATATATATACCTTGTTATAAATTAAAAAGTATTTGTAATTTTAACACAGTGTAACCAGAACTAGCAAACGAATTTGATTTATTACCAATCTACTTTCCACAATTTTGAGGTCTCCTTGAAAACATTTTAAATCTAATCCCTATCAACAGTGTTGAATTTAAAAAGAAAACATTTCTGCAATTCTTCCTCAGGGCTTTGATACTATCACCCCAAATATAGATGGGAAGGAGGTAGGATTAGAATTCCATAGTGCTATAAGAACAATAAACATTTTTTCCCCCACTGACAATTAAAGATTAAAGAAGGATTAGGAAATGGGCATGAATGTTAACAGCAGTGCAACACAGGAGCAGGGGGATGTAGATGGGAGGCAACATCAACAGCCTACCCACATTCTCTGCTGCTAATGAAGTCCCAGTGTTTAAGAGCTCAGCTGCTAATCAAATGGACAGGAGTTCGAATCCACCAGCTACTTCTTGGAAACGCTATGGGGCAGTTCTCCCCTGTCCTATGGAGTCACTATGAGTCGGAATCAACTTGATGGCAACAGGTTTGGTTTGGTTTTCTTTTTTAATGGAGTATAAATTCCATATTATCCCACAACTGAAAATCCTGATTTCTCAACCTCCAACTTGTACAGTTTCTAATAATTTCTATTTCCAGCCTTTTAGTGGTTATATTAAATAAGATATCTTTATAAAATTTATGAGAAGTTTTTACATTCTTTTAAGGTTATTCATCTCTAAGTGCTTAAGTTTATTACATCTTTGAGCTAAAATTTATTTCAAAGAAAGAGATCCTTAAATAGATGATAAAAAAATATATTGAGAAAACAAGATTCAGTAGGCACGGTTGATGAAAAAAAAAACAAACTTTCTCAAACTTATCTGTTACAAATAACTATGTGGGAAACTGTCCTGGGAAGCTGTCAGCCATATTTCATTCAAATAAATAAATCAGAACATTTTTGCCACAAATAAAACTTCTACACTTCTGCCAGGGTTCATGTTAAGTACTCCTTGTATAGAACCACATCTTTCCACAAGAAATTCTGACATAACGAAAGTCTGCATACTAGAAAAAAAGACTCCCTCTCTTTCATTTCTCAATCATAGCTTTTTAATTAGATTCAAATGAATCAACTAATATCTTGTTTCAAGAGCCATCAGGAAGCAAACTAAAACTAAAGTGCGCTTTAATAAAACAAATTAAATGTAACTATTACCCCAGAGTAACAGATAGTAGAACTTAATTCACTAAAATAAATTTTATAACCCACTTAGCATATTGGGTCCAAATCTATATTTTTGTGAAGAGAAACTCATTTTCTCTTCTTGATTTCTCTTTAGATTCTTTTTTTTTTTCATTTTGCCAAATTTGGCAAATTATTAAAGCAAAAGCAGTGTTTTAATAATTTAGAATTATTGGCAGTAATACTATATGGGAATTATACTTCCCTTTATTTGAACATGTCAGAATTTATAACATATAGAACTCTTGCAAAAGATGTCATAATCAATATTTTAAATGTGTTCAAATTAACCAAAATTGTAGGACGAATAGTGCCTAGAACATTTTGTATTATGTCTAATTTGAATTAGGTTATAATGATCACAACAATGCCATCTGAAGATTACCTAAAAACTAAATTTAATTTAATAATTTAATGAGAAATATTTTATAGAGCAAGCCTACAAATTAAATTTAAAAGTCAAAACTTTAAGGACATTTTTGTAAATAGAATCCCAAGAAAAAAATTTATAACAGAAAAATTACAAAATAATACCATTTAAAGACTTTCAGGTTTCAAGTCTATTTCAGAAACATACGGAAAAATTTGTTTTCAATAAACGGGTTGTTAAAAGCCTCATTTCCTGAAGTGAAACCTGTCTAAATTCAATCTGTTTTCAAGAAGTAGCAAAAGGAAAACAATAATATATCACTCTAAAAGGATACAAAGCCAAAGAGACATTACAACCCTCAAGCTACAATTAATCCAAAGATTCAGATCCATTCGATGGTGTGTATGCACACACGTGCATACATGTAAAAAAATATTTACCGTCCAGTTTCTCTGGGAAAGAGTGAAAGGAGATCTTATTACTTAATTCTTAAATTACTAGGTAGGAAATAAGTTTCTAGCTTCAAATGTTTGTAATTAACACAATCATTCCACCACCAGTTAGGTTTACACTAGTAATTACAGTACTGTATTATAGTAATAATATATAATTAGCATTTCTTATCATCTCACAAAGATCTTTTTGGAGAAAGTCATGAGGCCTCCATATGGGAAAGATCAGCTAATAATGAGATTCTTGCGGCATTTTTGTAGCTTAACCCCATTAAACATCATCTAAGCAGGACACACTTTTATTGAAATTTGTTCTTCAGCAAATGAGGTTATATTGAGGTTTATGTCACTTGTACTCTTACTGTGGATAATAGCCAGGCAACTGTGTTCTAAATCTTACCAATTTTTTTTTAACATATATTAGCCATTAGTTTCAGAAATAAATTTAATAACCTAATATTGTTTCCTTTTTTATTTTATTTAGGAAAAAAAAAGACTTTTATAAATATTTGCCTGGAAAATATTATTTTTCTATTTAAGAAAGTGAACACTAAAATCATCTGGTATGCAAAGGAAACTGAAAAATTTGTAAAAACAACAACAATAACAAAAAGATAAAGCTTATCTCAATATATAAATTACTGATGATAAGATTTTAAATTAATAACAAGACGGCAGTGATTTTTCTTGCAAGTAGAAATGTTTAGGAGCCCTGGTGGCACAGTGGTTAAGAGCTCAGCTGCTAACCAAAAGGTCGGCAGTTTGAATCCACCAGCAGCTCGTTGGAAGTACTACTCCATCCTATAGGGTCAGTATGAGTTGAACTGGACCCGACGACAACAGGTTTGGGTTTTTTTTTTGTTTTTTTTTTTTTGGTTTAGGAATGTTTAAATATCAGAAGATTATTGAAGACTGTACAGAGTTGACTAAAGAGATTTGTAAAAGAGGTTGATTCTGTAACAAGGATGTTCATGAAGAATTGGTTGTGCAATCATTATGCTGTTGTTTTTAGATGCTGTTGAGTTGGTTCAGACTAACAACCCTCTGTACCACAGAACGAAACACTGCCCAGTCCTGCACCATGCTCACAATCATTGTTATGCTTGAGCCCATTCTTGCATTCGCTATGTCAGTACAACTTATTGAGGGTCTTCCTCTTTTTCGCTGACCCTTTACCAAGCATGATGTCCTTCTTCAAGGACTGATCCCTCCTGACAACGTGTCCAAAGTATGTGAGACACAGTCTCACCACACTTGCTTCCAAGAAGCATTCTGGTTGTACTTCTTCCAAGACAGATTTGTTCTTCCTTTTGGCAGTCCATAGTATTCTTCGCCAACACCACAATTCAAAGGCATCAATTTCTCTTTGGTCTTCCTTATTCATCGTCCAGCTTTCGCATGCATATGATGCAATTGAAAATACCATGGCTTGGGTCAGGCGCACCTTAGTCTTCAAGGTAACATCTTTGCTTTTCAACGCTTCAAAGAGATGTTTTGCAGCAGATTTGCCCAATGCAATGCCTCTTTTGATTTCTTGACTGCTGCTTTCATGGGTGTTGATTGTAGAACCAAGTAAAATGAAATCCTTGACAGCTTCAATCTTTTGCCTGTTTGTCATGATATTGCTTATTGGTCCAGTTGTGAGGATTTTTGTTTTCTTTATGTTTAGGTATAAACCATACTGAAGGCTATGGTCTTTGATCTTCATCAGTAAGTGCTTCAAGTCCTCTTCACTTCTAGCAAGCAAGGTTGTGTCATCTGCATAACATAAGTTGTTAATGAGCCTTCCTCCAATCCTGATGCCCCATTCTTCTTCATATAGTCCCGCTTCTCGGATTATTTGCTGAGCATACAGATTGAATACGTATGGCAAAAGGATATAACCCTGACGCACACCTTTCCTGACTTTAAACCATGCAGTATCCCCATGTTCTTTTGGAACAACTACCTCTTGATCTATGTACAGGTTCCTCAGGAGCACAATTAAGTGTTCTGGAATTCCTGTTCTTCCCAATGTTACCAATAATTTGTTATGATCCACACAGTTGAATGCCTTTGCATAGTCAATTAAACACAGGTAAACATCTTTCTGGTATCCTCTGCTTTCAGCCAGGATCCATCTGACATCAGCGATGATATCTCTGATTCCATGTCCTCCTCTGAATCCAGCCTGAATTTCTGGCAGTTCTCTTTCAATATACTGCTGCAGCTGCTTTTGAATGATCTTCGGCAAAGTTTGCTTGCGTGTGATATTAATGATATTGTTCAATAATTTCCACATTCGGGTGGATCACCTTTCTTAGGAATAGGTATAAATATGGATCTCTTCCAGTCAGTTGGTCAGGTAGCAGTCTTCCAAATTTCTTGGCATAGATGAGTGAGCACTTCCAGTGCTGCATCCGTTTGTTAAAACATCTCAATTAATATTCTGCCAATTCCAGGAGGCTTGTTTTTTTGCCAATGCCTTCAGTACAGCTTGGACTTCTTCCTTCAGTACCATAGGTTCCTGATCATACATATGCTGCCTCTTGAGGTAGTTGAATATTGACGAATTCTTTTTGGTATAATGACTTTGTGTATTTCTTCCATCTTCTTTTGATGTTTCCTGTGTCGTTTAATATTTTCCCCGTAGAATCCTCCACTATTGCAACTCGAGTCTTGAATTTTTTCTTTAATTCTTTCAGCTTGAGGAATGCAGAGCATGTTCTTCCCTTTTGGTTTTCTATCTCCAGCTCTTTGCACATGTCATTTAATACTTAGTCTCCTCGAGCAGCCCTTTGAAATCCTCTCTTCAGTTCTTTTCATCATTTCTTCCTTTTGCTTTAGCTGCTTGACATTCAAAAACAAGTTTCAGAGTCTCTTCTGACATCCCTTTAGGTCTTTTCTTTCTCTCCTGTCTTTTTAATGGCCTCTAGCTTTGTTTAGCTTTCTTCATGTATGATGTCCTTGATGTCATTCCATAACTCATCTGGCCTTTGGTCATTAGTGTTCAACGCATCAAAACTATTCTTGAGATGGTCTCTAAGTTCAGGTGGGATATACTCAAGGTTGTTATAGTCCTATGTATTCAAGGGGCTTATCTTTAAGAATCTCACTTAAATATTCTGTACCTGTTTTCATTTGATATATTTTCCACATCCACATCTACACAAGACTTATAGAAGGAAATTGACAGGAATTAAGAAGAATCTAGTTACATGTACACAGATCTATTTTTTAAAAAAGAAAGTGGTAATCACAAAAAGGTTAATGGTGTGTTTTAGAAAATACATGTTATATATTTATTTATTTATGCCAATGTCTTCTTCCTGGAATTATTTAAAATCATTTGAAACAGGCCCTCAAATACAAGGATATGGATATTGGAAAGAAGGCTTAACCATATAGTTTAATCAAGTTATTGAATGAAAATCTTTCTTCCTCAGCAAACACACTACTTGTGCAACCACTGGTTTAAACAATGGGGGTACAAAGACAAACATGGTGCCTGTCCTAAACACCATGTTCTAGGGTGAGGAAAGAGTGGGTATGTGTGACAGGCAGAATTACAGCCCCTATGATCTTTACTACCTGGTGTTATACCTTTTAATATGTTATATCACAAGGCAAAAGGGAATTAAAATCATTGACTGATTGAGGTTGCTAACCAGCTGACCTGAAAATAGGAATATTATCCTGGATTATTCAAAGTGTATCCACATGAGCCCTCAGAGAGGCAGGGAAAGGCAAAGGGTGAGTCAGAGAGATGCAGCAGAAGAGCTTTGCAGCTTGAGAGGGACTACAGCCTTTGCTGGCCTTTAAGGTAGAGGGAGGGGGCCACAAGTCAAGGACTGTGGATGCCTCTAGAAGCTGGGAATAGCTCTCACCCGAGAGCCAGCAAGAAATGGGGACTTTAGTCCTACAACAAGTAACTGAATTCTGCCAACAACATGAATGAGCAAAGAAATGGATTCTCTCCTAGAGCATTCAGAAAGGAATATAGTCCTGCTGATGCCTTGATTTTAGCCCAATGAAACCTGTGTAGGACTTGTAACCTATAGAAGTTTATTATGGCCTGGGCTAGAACTTGGCGAGGTAGCCATATAAACAACTGTATGGGAGACTGGGAAATGGAATTGAGCTGTGTGTTTAGGAAGAAAAGTGAAAAAGGTTTACTGAACAGCTAGCTAGTCTCTGAAGCATGAATCAATAGAAAAAGAAACCAAATGTATAAATAGATAATTTACCAAAAATAAAACCAATAATCATTTTTAAAGCATTTAACATCAACAGGAATCAAAAATACAAATTAAAACAAAGAATGACAATTTTTCATTTAACAAATTGACAAATATTTTTGTAAATGATGATATGCAGGGTTGACTAGCTAGATCAGGAGAAAATGAGACTCATACTGTGCCAGAAGAAGCGTATGTCCTTCCTTGAGGACAATTTGGCAGTGTATGTCACAAGCTCTTCAAAATACACATCCTGGTAGCCAGCAACATAACATCAATGAATTATCCTATGGAAATTATTAAGGATCATTTCAATTTTTTGATATATCAATATTGAAAATACGATAGTACAACTAGACAAATAGCATTTGAATCTGTAGATTTTTGAATTATTTTACACCTAAGAGGTATTTTTTGTGTAATGTTTAAAACAAAATATTTTTAGGTATATACAATTTAATCTAGCAAGTAACTTTTAGGAATGTATCCCAAGGAAATAATTAAAGAAGAGTGCCAGACTTCCCTACAGCATTGTTAAAACAACCTAAATAGTAAACAATAGTAGTTTGGTTAAATATAGTATATTAAATCTATTCAATGGAATACAATACAATCATTAAAAATGATGTTGTAGAGGTGAAAAGATGTGGAATATATATTAAATAGAAAAAAAAGATTATAAAATACTATGTATAATAGTGCTGATCCCTTGCTTGTAAAAGAAAAAGTGCATATATGTATGTATGGGAAACCCTGGCGGCATAGTGGTTAAGAGCTATGGCTACTAACCAAAAAAGGTCAGCAGTTCAAGTCCACCAGGTGCTCCTTGGAAACTCTATGGGGCAGTTCCACTCTGCTGTATACGGTCACTATGAGTTAGAATCGATTCAATGGCAACGAGTTTTTAGTATATATGTATGACTTATGTAATATATACCTAACAGATTTTGAAAGGGATTTATATTACTACAGCAAGGTGTGGAATTATTAGTGGTGTTTATTTCCTCCTTATTGCTTCTTTTTAAGAAAAATATTTAAAAAATAATCATGTATTTCTGCCATAATATAAAAAATGTTTTATAAGAAACCAAAATATACAGGTAGAGAAGGTTCTCAAAATTCAGGTTCTGTAAACAAAAATGACTCTGGTGTAGTGACTTGACAATGTATGGAATATTTCCTTTATTCTAAAATACTCTGTTACAATAGCTTCCAAGGCCATAATCTCTTTCCTCCCCATACCTTTTAACTCTTTAACAGATGATGGCACACGTATGTTCCAGCTACATTTTCCACTCCTAGAGGTTTATTGGCAGGCACTTGAGCTACTTTAGTATGTTCTCGTGTCATGGTGGGTCTTGGTGCAACTGCCTAAAAAACAAGGAAGTTGGTCTGCACCACATTTGAATGTTGAGAGCCATTTGTATGAGAGGATGCTTCCTGAAGGAGTGATTGTGTGAAACTTTTGTGTCTTTTGGCTTCTGTATGAAGAGATACAGCTTGCAGGTATGTTTACTATTTCCTTTATCGGCATTCAGAAATATTCAAGTAAATGAGTTATTTTTGGAGTGAAAAGTTTTTCACTTCCTAGGCCTGGGGATTAATATGTCCCACAAGTGTGATATGTTTCATGGAACATGGGACCGATATGTCGCACTCTAAATCAAACTGATAACGATTATATGCAGCAAGTGCAGTGTTTATTTAGTATTTTATGTGTATTTTTGGAATGTTAAGTAAGATATTTTATGGCTCAAGTGTAACCAGGAAGTGTGATGTACTTCCTGGGCCATGGGACTGATATGTACCACTTGCAATTAGCACCCCATTTTTTCAAATAATAAAAAATATCAACAATGATTCAGCACCTATTCCATTAGTGAAAAAATATAGCATCAACAAAAAGTTCTAAGAAAAAAAATTTCACCCGTAAAAGCCCCTGGAATTGTGGCCAGCTTTCAGGTACACGGAATAAAGGAAGTCAGAATTTTCCCCTGAGATATAGTTGTTTTTCAGAAAGTATTGTCTATACCTATGAACATATGGCATAATAGTCTCTGTTTCTAAATATTGACTATGTGTAATAAGAACTTCCATTTATAATTCCTCTAAGAGAAAAAAAAATAGGTATCAGTTTACTCCAGTAGGTTTGGAAGCTGGAGTGTTAGATGATCTTCTACACAGACACCAAAATTAGCCAGTATGATGGTGGGATGTGGAGAGAAAAGAAACCCATGAGCCAGGTGTCAAAGTTTCAATAAATGTGGAAACATTAGTGGAAGGAAAGTAGATGAAAGCAAATGACGGGAGAAGCCTTATACTTGGAGGAACGTTCCCATCTAGGTGAAAGAATGCTAGGTTGGAAGTGACTGGGGATGTGATCCCTCATCCTAGAACTTGGTAAGCTAGACCTGAAAGAAAGAGTTGCTTCCACCTGAGTTGTCCTCAGAGGTCTAAATATCAGTTGAGGCCAGGAGGGAAAGACAAGGCTAAGGAACTAGGGGGTTTGTTTATTATAGAACAGGGTTCCAGCAAGTACTTACTATGTACTTAATTCATTCCATCTTCACAATGGCCCTAGAAGGTAAATGCGAATATAATCCCCATTTTCCAGTTAAGGAAACAGTCACAAGAGATGAAGTGACTTGCTCAGTATCATACAGCTTGTAAATGGCACATGTGGGATTTGGATCAATCAATTCAGTTCCAAAGCCCACACTTTTAAACACTACACTTTTCTCCACCCAAACGGCTTGGAAAAGATGGGAAAAGTAGGAGGATAAGTCAAAGGAGAAGAAGCAACTAAGTAACATGAGACCCAGAGGCAAGGTTTGGTGCAAGCATTGTGATAGCCTCGCAGGTTTCAGGAGGTAGAGTATGGAAGAATTAAAACCACAGCAGGTAAATTTTCCTGTTGAAAATTTGGCCAGGACTAACATTAATTATGACAAAGTAATATATAAAATTCTAAATATTGGTATATGCATATTATATTTTAATAGTAATTTCAAAACAATGCAACAAATCACTACTTGAGTAATCTTTACAGGTCACACACACAAAGCTTATGGTTTAGTATGCTTAGTTTTATTATTTGATGCATTTTATGACATGTTTAAGACATTTTAAGAATTTATACATATTTTATATATATACGTACACACACACCACACACACACAAAGTACACCTTTGGAAAACAGTGACATTTGGCTGAATCTGTACAAACATTGGATTGATACAGGCGGAGAAAAAAGTAAAATTAAGAGAAGGTGGCCAGGAGAAAAATCAGCCTCCAAAATACTAATGATTAGATTTCATGTATAAATGCTAATTAATTTTATGCTTTTAAGCTATTTAGCATACAATTAATTCAAGGTAGTCAAAAATATATAACTTTATAATTGTATAAGTCAAGAATGCCAAAATTAATTTTTTTTAACCAATTTAATTATGATTTACAACCTCATTGTATTCTTAGGATTTTTCCAATCAAGTTTTTGCCATATTCTCCATACCATTTATGAATATGAAAACTATTCCTATGAATTAATGGTATTTATGTTGAAAAGAAATATAGGTTTTCAGTTGAAATCATCAAAGAACACAAGCAAAACCGTTTTAGGTTTGAATTGTTGCAGATATTGCCTCAATTCTCCACTTTCCTCAGGTAGGCCTGACCTCTGACAAAGGCTTTAACTAACAAGCAAATTTAACACTTCAGCTGTTTCCCGTGCCTTAAATCTGACCATTTTGGAGTGCCTTCAAATGAGCCAGATGAGGAACTACTTAATTAGGATTTTAATTATTTTCTTGCCTTCTGATAGGATCTAGGAATCACTGGGAAGCAGCTTGTTTTTGCAGTTTCTCAGCTGCTAACACTGTTCCCCAAGGCGGTGTTTGTGGTAAATTCCCAGCTCTGGGGAGCACCAGAGAGAAGCCTCACACTGCAGGGCAGGGAGGTGCTGCCGCCGCCTGCTTGAACTTACATGGTAGCCTGAACTCCATCATCTCAGCAGGACACAACTGTCTCCTTTCAGTAGGATGAAGTTAGTGTACTTTGGCTTCAGAATCATGTTGTATCTTTGAACTTCTCTGTGTTCCTACAGTGCCTGAGCTCTGAGCAATAAAGTGGGAGTGGCAGTCGGCCCTTGACTCTAGCTTTTAAGTGTGTATGCAGTTCACA